>NC_056730.1:1112471814-1112689314 GCF_019279795.1 Protopterus annectens
TGCATAACACATCCTGTAATGTCTCTCTCAGTGGCCCTCAGCCAATTAAAACTGATCTCTGATGTGTCTTATTTGAGACCCCAAAGCATTATTCATAATGTTCTGTATTTCCCTTTTCTTTCACATGGCCAACTTATTTTCTACATTTATTGTCTAATACATAAAAACATGTTCAATAGAAACTATGATTCATTTTCAGTTAAGTGCCATGAATATAATTTCTTAGTGCTAAGGTGGAGCTAAACAATATCCTGGCCTGTGATCAGCTGCGTGGTAATGACAATACACAGCACACTGGCATGCAGCCCACTAGGACAAAGGATATGCAAAGAATAAGGGCCGAAAGGCAATGGCAGCCAGGGAAGACAGTAAATGGTGAGCTAGCAACAGAAATATAAACAGCCCCACTGCATGATGGCAGCATGTCAATCTAATTAATATCAGATTATGCATTCTTAAATGCATACATTAAGGGCTACCTTGGAAAACTGGGCTAGTTAAGTGGCATGTTCATATTACAGAAATTAAAAATTCTGATGTTGGATGCACTGTAGTCCTGCACAGGTCAGTCTGTGACAACACAAGAAACCAGACACACAGCAATGAAAACAGAGATACCCTACTCAGTGATATGTTAAAGCTGTATTACAGAAAACTGAGGTATGAGCTGATGGTCTTTTACATATATACCAGGCTTTGAAATCTTCAGTTTCACTTGCATTCTGTTTGACTCTGAGCAAGTCATTAAATGAGTGGCTGCTTCCAAATCATAATGAAATTGGGCATTCTTGCATTGTGGGTTGTTTTCAGCTAACAAAACATAATCATTTAAGCAACAGCACAAAAAATGCTACCAAAATGTTGCAACACTGGAGCAGAACTTTACTACAGTGTCTTTAGTATCTCCTACGGATTGTGAATATGGCAGCAGAGACCAAAATCACAGATGAGCATTGCTAATATGTACAGAATGTCTTACTATATATAGATAGTAGAAAAATGACTTCAAATTAGTGATTTTGAGGCTGGGAAAATTAATTTGTTACCATAGCAGAACAGCTCACAACAGCAATGTAAATGACACATTTCAGAGTTTCATAAGTCTGCCAATTCTGGCTATGGCTGCTAACTTTCATCTACCTTTTCAGTCTCTGTCTTTCTTTGATTTCTTCTCCATCTCTTCATTTCCATGCTTATCTTTAAGCTGCTTACTTGCATCAGAGAATGCCATTTGCAAAGCATTTCTAAGATGAAAAAGAGACTTCTTCCTTTCTGTCTGAAACTTTCTGTCATCATCCTCACACTATGAAATGTGCTCCCTTACTCCATAAGTGTGGGTTCATTTCAAGTGATGCAAGGTGGCAATCATAAACTATGTTCCCAGGTTCCCAGGTGCTGACCAACTACCACAGTGGAAGGAGAGGCATGAATGCACCACTAGTTGTGTGGATCCAGAAAGGAATCTTGGTCAGATGAAGTGCTTGCAGATGGGGAAATGTATCACATTCCTCAGGCAGCTCTCATTATGTGGGAAGGCTTAAGGAGCAGCTGTGCACTACTGTTACCAGTCGCAAGTTAGAGAGGTAGAAGGAAGACAACGCACAGGTATACCAATGTCCATCTCCCAGGTGCTTACAACCACACCTTCTGAGACCAGAAACGGACAGAGCTTAATGTCCTCATTACTCTAGTCTGTCATGCAACTGTGCTGTATCTGAACAGATTAAAGAAGGCACCAGGTCTATACTGACAGTAGAAATGGAATGATTGAAGGACAGTGAACAGGTTATCAAGGACATGGCCTTGGTAGGCTGCAGGCATTTGGGGAATAGAAAATAAATCAAATGAAACATAATTCAGCTTTTCACATGCTTACATTCCATTACATGGATCATTATTGTTGTTTTGTAATAATAACTGTAATCACAGCACTTAAACACAAACTTTTCCTTTCAGATTACATCATGACTACAAAAGAATCTTCCATTGAACATCTTTATACAACTTGCCTCATTCACTGATATAATGTGAGCAGCATAACTGGTGCCCACTGAAGTTTACAGTCCTAAGAACAGAGAGAATTTAAATGTGATTATGAAGAAAATTTACTAATGTTGAGGTATGGCACCTCAAAGTAATCCCCCTACTCCAAGGTACAGTGATCTTGGAGTTAATGCATAAAAGTAATAGGAGGAGAGGTGTGAACAGCACCCCCCCCCCACATCAGGTGTGTTAAAACCCCCTTGAGGTTTGGAATTTGCCGGCTTTTTTTTCGGAATTGTAGTTTACTTTTTGAAGTATAGAGCTCCGCAGTTTCAGGTATCATATTTCCAAGAAGGAGTTATAGCCAGCAGTAAGGTGATGATAGTACTGGCATGTGCACTCATGGAAGATGCTGAGAATCACACGGAGGCTGCAGACCTAAATCAGTGTGCATGTGCCATGTGGTGACACAGCTCCTTCCTGCATCTAAGCATTCTCCATCGCTTGTAAGGGAGAACATTTATATATGTCTTAGTCACAACTAGTACTGCACAAACAGTTCAACCATTAAACCACAATGATCTGCACACAGGGATGCATTTCTTCTTTAAAACTGAATTCCAGAAATAAAGGTGGACCTAATATGACACACCATAGTTGTAGTTAATGGATGTGGACAATGCAATGTTTTAAGCAGAGGAAGATCTCAATTTTATAAGAAAAAAGTCTACCAAACATATATATATATATATATATATATATATATATATATATATATGGGTCTACTACTTAACATCGAAAATACACTTCTCCGAAATTAAGCAGTAGACCCTATACTTCAGCGAAAGTCCACTTAAACGAAAGTGCACTTTCGCTGAAATGTACTACCCAAAAAAAAAATGCTAAAACATGTTTTTTCAGGGGGTCAAGCCCCCTGCACTCCTCCAGAGCCTCCCACACCCCCCTACTTAAATATACCAACTCCGAGATCACACTACAGCGAGGAAAAGGGTATATTCCCATTCCACGCTGTAGTGTGCCTGCCGAAGTCAATGTTCAAAGTTTCACTACTTGGAACAAGTGGACTCGGTGAAGTGGAGTTCGAAGTATTATATATATATATATATATACATATGGCTCTACTGCTCTACATCGAAAGAACACTTTTTTGAAATAGAGCAGGAGACCCACATTTCAGCGAAACCACTAAAACATGTGAAAGGCACCCCCCTACTTAAATATAGCAACTCTGAGATCGCACTACAGTGGGGAAAATGGAATATTCCCTCTCTGTGCTGTAGTCTGACTGCCAAAGTCAATGTTTGAAATTTCACCACTTCGAACAAGTGGACTCAGTGAAATGGGTTCAAAGAAGTGAAACCTGGAACAACTGCAAGGATCCCATATATATACATATATATATATATATATATATATATATATATATATATATATATATATATATAGATATATATATATTTATATATATCTATATATCTATATACACATATATATATATATATATACATATATATATATATATATATATATATATATATATATATATATATATATATGGATGGATAGATAGCTATAGAGATATACATGGAGATAAATGCACAGGCACACATACACAAGTATTAGTTCATTCAGCTAAATACATTATTCTGCAGGTAATGTGGGGTTCCCTAATAAAACCATGTAAAATCAGAAGTAGGGAACCTGCATGTTACGAATGGTATCCTTCATCACTCCAGTAACATGGAATATCTACCCTCCACAAACAGCCATTCACATAAACTGTCTATCTCTCCACTTTCACTCCAGCAGAACTGCAAACCAATGTTCTCATTACATAAGGTTTACTTCTAACTCAAACTCCCATGGAAGTAAGTCTGACAGAATAAAAAACTTAATAATAATCCTCCAAACAGTTCCCTGTTGGCCAAACTTCCCATTTCAGAATTGGATCAGTTATTTTAATTAAAACAGGTCATAAGGGAAGAGCACTTATATACTGTTTCATGCATGTAAGTTCAAGATCATAAAATTTCTCTCAGTTTTCACAAAATTTCTCATACTTTATAAATCAGCTGGCCATGTACCACCAAGGCAATGTGCATGCAAATGGCCTTAAAACTGAATTCCTTCCTTGTGTTGCTACATGATAAACAGTATTAGAAAAGCATATTCATTAAACCTATCCCTCCTGCACACACAAACACAGAACCATATTTAATACTTAGGTTCATAGGTTCATAGGTTCATAGGTTCATACTAGGCTATCTGCCCAAGGGCATTTATAAGCCTAGCCCATAGTTATGTGGCTTTCGCCACCCCTTTAGTTTGAATAAAAACTATGCCTATCATTTTTCTGTGCCTCTGTCAAGCAGTGACACTGAAGTAATCCCTGGGGTATATCTGCGATCTCCCATCCATTGGTCAAGATTCCTCTTGAACAAGGCCAGCGAGGTGCTCTGCCTCACATGTACTGGGATTTTGTTCCACAGCATAGGGAGTCTCTGGGTGATGAATCTGTCCCTCCAGCACGTTCTATTTATAACCGTGTCAAGGTTTAAGTCTCCGCCCTTGTGGTTCTGAGGGATCTAGATTTTTGAGGTGAAGCATATTCATCAAATCTGGGTTTGACATGGCCTTATATGTCAGGCACAGGTCACCTCTGAGCAAGCGGTATGAGACTGAATAGAGCTGGAGTTCTTTCAGTCGGGCAGCATAAGACATATTTTTGAGACCCTTTATCCTTTTGGTGAGGAACTTTTGGGGCCTTTCAAGCTGCAGCAGGTGTCTGGTCAGATACATTCGAACGGGCATTGTACTCAATCATAGGTCTAATGAGTGATGAGTACAGGGGACGATGACCTCCCTTGATCTAGATGTGAATCCCTTCATGATCAGGTGGGCGATATAGAAGGTTTTCCTAACTACTTTAGCAACATGAGTGTCAAGCGAAGGCTACTGTCAACTTGGGTCCCCAGATCCCTGATGACTTTTTCTGTGCTCAGTGGATTGCCACCTATATGGTAGCTAGGGGTAACCTTGTTTTTCCCGAAGGGTATGACTATGCATTTTTGGCGTTTAACTTCAGGCCATGGCTCTGGCACCAGTTATCCGTTTCTGTGAGGCCCTTCTGGAGGATATCTGTGTCAGATGTGTTTTCGACTATGGCGCCCAGTTTGCAGTCATCTGCAAACTTTGTCAGCCATAACCCTCCTGTGTTTGCTTGTACTTCAGAAAAGTAGATGCCGAAAAGAGTGGACCCAGGACTGAGCCCTGTGGGACACCACTTGTGACAGGCTTTGAGTCTGACATGGCTCCAGCAACTCTGACCCTGTGGGTTCTGTCACTTAGCCAGTTTGCAACCCATCTTGTGATGTATGGGTTTACATTCAAGCTGATGAGTTTTTCGATGATACCTGAGTGGGGTATTGTGTCGAAGGCCTTTGCCAGGTCGAGGTAGGCTGTATGGACTGCCTTTCCTCATCAATGGCCTTGGTGACTGTCTCAAAAAGTCAACCAAGTTTAAGAGGCAGGATCTGCCTTTGACAAAGCCAAACTGGGTTGGATCCAAAGTCTGCAAGTTCCCTATGTCTTTATTTATGAGTTCCATTATGATCCTCTCCATGGCTTTGCAGATAAGGCTTGTCAAGCTAATGGGGCGGTAATTTCCAGGGTCTGTGGAGGCACCGCCCTTATGAAGTGGGACCACAGTCAGCGTGCGCCACTCCTTGGGTACGTATCCTGAGGTGAGGCTAAGATTAAACAGCTGTCCTAACTGTGGGTTTAATTCCTCGTTGAGTTCATGAAGCACACAGCCGGGGACACCATCCGGTCCCATGGATGCTGTGTTTTTGCCTTAGTGAGGGCAGTTCTCACCTGGGCGTTGGAGATGTTTGGGGGCTACAATCCGCTGGAATAGATAGCTCTCCTTTGGGGGGGGGAGAAGTTTGCACTGAACCTGTCAGCCAGTATGTTAGCAATGTGTGTAGGTTCAGTAATTTTCACATCATTTTGAACTAATTCTGAGCATATCTGGGAGTTTCCTCCTAGGTTTCTAACATAGCTAAAGAAGGCCTTATGATTGTCTTTAGAGTCCTTGGCGATTTTTCTCTCAAAATTTGCCTTGGATGATTTTATGAGAGCTCTTAGTTTTTTACTTATAATGATCAAAGGTGTCTTACCTTTCAAGGAGTTTGCTCTATCTTGTAGTAGCTTCCTCCTTTTGTTGTAGAGCTTGTTTATGGCTGGGGTCCACCAGACTGGATGCTTGCCTTTGGTACAGAGAGTCTTAGTTTTGTTTGGGATTGCCTGATCCATGCAGTCCTGTAGGTGCTGGTAGAAGGCATTTGTAAGTGATTCAGCGGTTTGAGTAATGTTTACCACTGGCTCAGGGGCCTTAAAGGAGACCACACTAGTTTTTAGAAGTGTGAAATCGGCTTTTGAGAAGTTTTTCACTGTGGTATTTTTTGTTTCAGGTGGGGGCGGGATGAGGACCTCCAGTGAGATTAGTTTATGATCTGATCTCACCAGTGAGGGGTATACTTCCGGTGTTGAACATTTTGATCCCATGTTCGTGATGATGAGATCAAGTATGTTTTCTCCTCTTGTGGGGATGGTGACTAGTTGTTCCATGAAGGTGAATGAAAAATCAAGAAGGGTGACGTTAGGTGTGATTTAGGACACTGTGGAATTTAAGAGAAAATCTTTAGTTGCATATTGGGTTTGCAGAATATAGAAATAAGGTAATTGCAAGAGCAGAGGAACTGTTCAAGAGTTTTACTTTTTCTTTCACTTCTTTTCACTTTTGGGTATTTGGTTACATATAATATAGTTTGGAAAGCAATTGAGTCCCAAACACCTTTAAAAAATGTGGTGTATGGAGCACCTTGATTATGCTCAAAAATCGAGGAAAAAAAGACAAAATTGTCAAGTGCTTCTCTCTGGCAAATCCTGATCTTAAATTCACTCAGGATTGCTTAGCAAAAGTTTAGTAAGGACACCTAAACATAGTTAAGATTGGGTCTCTCTCCAGAAAGTGACATTGGAGAATATTGACAGCAAACAACAGCTGCAGAATGCAGGACCATTTTTAAAAGTTGTTAGACCTTCATTCTGCCACACTTATAAATAGTGGCAGAATTAAGTGTCACATAGCATTTAGAGATGGTTATTTCCACAGAGAGGCAATACTGTCTACTGTCTGCTTGACCGGTGTTTTACTGACTTTGTAAACTGTCTAACACACTTTTTTGTGCCCCTACACTTTTCTTCTGTAACTATTAGTAAATGGAGCAAATAGAGTACTATGCCTTCTAAAGAATTATGATCAGATCTCTGGTTATAATCTGCTATTATGTGTTTTTACCATGAAAGCCAAGATTCATCTCTTGAGATTTGCTCTCAAGGTTACCTTCATGGGGCTCATGTCTTTAATACCTAATAACCTGGCTATAATTGGAGAGCTAATCATAATCCTCTGTGCAAAGCATCTAGAGTTTAGTTGATGAACAAATTCAGAAATGAACAAAAAAAAGCATTATATCAGTAGGGGGTGTGGCCAAGATGGCAAACTGCTAACAGCACAAAGTCTTAGCACTGCTTTATTTTCTTTGTTTTATGACAGGATTTTATTATACATACATAACAAAAACTTATTTTCTTATACATTTTGAGTCGTTTAAACACATTTGTACAACTATTTGAAAGAAAAATCAAATTTTTATGTTTTTTCTTTGATTTTTTCCTATAATAAGTTTTATCGACTACTTTGACTGAATGAGCCACTCAAAAATGGACTCTAAAGACAACTCAGTGAAAAAGGAACTACAGTCTATAATGGGCAGTATCCAGGAACTTTTTGTTAAATTTGATAAACTTGAGATCAAGATGGACAATATAAAGGAAGATTCCAAGAAACAACCAGAAATGTTAAAAGAGATCATAAAACAGCAATCTGTTCGGATCCCAGCAACAGAAGAAACATTAAATGACCTGGATAGCAGAATGGCAGAGAGTGAGAATCACACATAATTCCCGTTAAAACAAAATACTTTGCTAATGGAAAAAGTAGATCTGGAAGAAATAATATTGGGATATTTGTAATACCAGAAAAGGAAGAACAAGACAACATGTTGCAGTGTTTAACTAACTGGATGCCTAAAATTCTAAACCTACCAGAAGCTCTCTCTTTTGGTATTGAGAGATCCCATAGATCTCTTTCGACTTCCTCTTTGAAGAAAAATCCTCCAGCCCCAAGATCTATTATTGCAAAATTTCTCTCCAGCCAAGACAAGGACCTGGTACTAAAGACTGCTTGGGCTAATTCTCTGATAAAAATAAATAACAACACTATCAGGTTTGACAGTGACTATACTGCATCTGTTATGACCAAAAGGAAAGCACGTATTTCATTCATAAAATATTTGAAGCAAAATATTAAAGCTCAACTAATTTTTCTAGCCAGAATTAGGATCATTTTACCAGAAGTTCAGAAAACTTTTAATTCTCTAGAAGATGCAGTGCTCTTTTCTCAGAAAAAGAAAATATTTGATCAATCAAAAAATATGGATTGGACTCTTGTCATCTTAAGAAATTAATAGTCTTTGACAGACAACAATAGTAAAAAAAAAAAAAATTAAAGAAAAGTAGTGTTCTCATTATCTAGTTTGCCTAAATAGCATTCTCACAGGTATTCAATTTTGTCATCTATTACAGTTCATCATCAAATACAAGGTAAAACAAACAATTTTTTTTTATCATAATACCTTTTCTATTGTATATGTTATTATTACTATTACTTATAAGTCATTTTATTATTTTATCTTAATTCTCTCTAACATTATTTTAAAACATAGAGAGGAGTGTGTATGTGGTGGGGGTGACAGTATCTAAGATAATGTGTGTGTGTGTGTGTGTGTGTGTGTGTGTGTGTGTGTGTGTGTGTGTGTGTGTGTATATACAAATATATATATATATATATATATATATATATATATATATATATATATATATATATATATAGGGTCTACTTCAGAAAGACGAAAACGCAAACTCTCGAATGCTCACATTGCTCACATTAGCGAATAATCAGAAACTCAAAATTGGTATTTTGGGACTGCAGTACAGTGAAGATCAGGATACTTTCCTCACTGTAGTGTGATCTCGGAGTAGGAATATATATTTAGCGCAGGGAGGTGCAGCTCCCATGATACCAATTTAGACTTTCTGATTATTCGCTCATGTGAGCGTTTGCGACCTTGCATTTTCGTTCTTCTGACATAGACTCTATATATATATATATATATATATATATATATATAAATATTATTATTACTTATAAGTATCATTATTATTTTATATAAAATCCTCTCAAGTATTATTTTCTAACTTAGACAGTAGTGTATATGTGGGGGGTGTATATTAACATGTTTCACTAATCCACTTAATTTATATATACTTTTATACATAATTCCACGTAATCTGTTTTTTTATTTTTTGGTTATTCTATCTGGTGAATGAGGTTCTATGTGATAAGCTTTATCTTTGCACAGTGGGTGCTGTATTGAGTGTTTTTTTTTTTGCTGTATGAAAATCACGTGTATACATTACTTCACTTTCTTTTAAGATGTTTAACTTGTGTGGTGTTTGTTCATTACCTGGGCTCCTAATCAAATAATTTGAGATGCTATTGTCTGTTGGTACATTTATTTATATAAGTATTAAGTCAATGTTTAAAGAAAATAGTTCTTAATTTTATTAAAAGTAGAAAAATTACTTTCTGTTTAACTTGCAAGTGTTAAATAGGGTCATGAGCCATTTTTTACAGTAACTGCTTCTTTTCAGTCCCTTTTCCCGCCTAGTGTTAGCTAAATTGCTTTAGAATGTTTATGTTTTTTTTTACATATAACAAGCTGATTTTCAACTTATAACAGTCTAGATTCTATGTCTAAGCTGCTTATGATGCAGGAAATGCATTTTGATCTTTAACCCTCATTTACAGGAAGTGAACATTTAGAATGGTAAAACAAGCAGCAGAAACAAAAACAGAACATTTAAAATTAATCTAGTTAATTTTAAAACATATCCATGTAGTTTTTGTGCTCATTATCTTTTAAAAAAGTGAAATAATGAAAAGAAGAAAAGGAAAGAAGAACGCAGTGGGAAGAAGAAAAAGAAGACATCTGCAGACTTAAAGACACCTGATACTAATTTCTGTTTAGTGACATCTTGTGGTCATCCTAATTATATTTCAGTAAAAGTTGCATCCTTTATATAAGTATAGTGTAAATATAATATGCACATGCAGCAGAACATCACAGTACAGAGGAATATGTCATTTACAGTGATGAAAATGCTTGTTTAAAACAATGTCACTGGTTTTAATGTGTCATGAAAGAAGCTGAAAAAATTTGCATAACTTTAATAATAATGAATTAGACAGTTACTGCTATGCTTATGAGAAACAAAGAAATACCCATTACAGTAATGGAGTCCTCTACAGTTTCTCTGGTTCTGTAACATGCTATCTGTTATATAGTACAGACAAATATTTATACACTGTCAGACTGGACTTTTGATTATTGGGTCTAAGCATTTCAGGACTTGGCATTGCAAGTCCTGATATTTAAAAGGTTACTTTCCTTAACTGATCTATTATTGTCACTGACCTAATATATTGTTTCATATCCACATTTCATTTATGCAAGTACAAACTATTACCTTCCTTGCTAGCTATGTCTTATATTCCTGCGATTTTCTAACTTTTGCATTGTTCAGAGGCTATCTGGTATTTTCTTTCTAGGCTCCCTTTGAATACAGATTCATCACAAGCATAGATAGCTTTCTTAAATAAGATCTAATAAGTAAAATAACTGGTCTGCTTCTTGCAACAGACAGTGGCACATCCAAAGGTTTAATCTCATAAAAAATATACAGCAAACACATAGACCATGGATGATCCACAGATAATGTAAGACCAGGGATATAATACAAACAGGTAGTTAAGCATCAAGACTGTTAGTGGAATACAGAGTGCTTACAAATCCATAGCATGAATGAAGCTGATAGCATAGTAAACAGAGAATGACATGCACCATGCATAACATTTTGACATGTATTAAAATATTGTTATAGAGAGCTATTAATCATCTGAAAGTTGGCAAGATACAGATTAAGCATCTGTACTTAAACAAATGATGCTACATTTCAATTCTATATACGTAAGGACATCCACATGCAAAAACACACTCAAACAGAAATACATATTTACATGTACCACACTTGTCTATTCATAAGTAAGGGGTCTACAGGTACATTTACACAAGGTATAACCAATTACCTACAAAAACTAAACACTCTCATAACCTTTTGGAATTGCTTCAATATACAGTTGTCCCAATGCTTTCCTTGAAATACAACTGTGAAATGTAACACCTGATATGATGTACAAAAGAGCTGAGCAATGCAACAAACCTGTAAGGTTAAACACAGGGAACACTTCACAATTACAATGCAAATGAAAACAAGCATGCAGGAAGCTAGCATATCTTATATGAGATAACATACAGTTCACACCTCTGCACACTGGTTGCTATAAAAATGTTTTTTATACAAAATTATTTTTGCAGGCATTTGGCTGGAAACTATTAACAGTGATTATAAATTTGTTCCGAGAGAAATATATTTATTTGACTTGCATATAAAAACATTTATAAACATTACTATATTTATACTTTAATATAACTGGTTTTCTGTGCTATATGAAACCATTTTGATGAGAAGATGCTTAAAACACCACACTCTGCTCAACATCTGTTGACTTAATTATTCAAAGTTACTTCACTAGTTATTAGAACACAATATTAATGAGCAGATTTAACTCTTCAAAATGCTCTGCATTTGTTAATGAAAAATGTAATTTTATTTTTTACTAAACTGAGTTTAAATCATTTCAAGCATTTTTCATCTCCCATTGCTATTATGAATATAAAAACTTGATCTGTACATATCAGATTATGGCAATGAAAAATACTATAAGCAAATTTGTAATACAATATACTTAAAATATAATCATAAAAGAATACTTCCTTAGAGAAGTTAGATGTTAAATGTATATTCCAAGTATTAGAGGTATTCATAGTAACATACATACATTCATAATACAAACATTCACTTAAAAACACTCACTCGTTTGCATATTTACTCTCATGCATAGATACATAGAATATATTCTTAACTGTTAATATACATATCAACCACCTACTCATAATTTGCAAATACATACACACAGTTATATGTATGCACATCAATGTAAATATATTATGCATATATAAGCACATATACAAATATGTAATTTTAAATTGTAGCACCTTTTAATTAATTTTCCATATTCTATTACTTTCACCTTTTCACCCATGTTACTAAATGCATTTTAAAAGTTTTATGATATGTGATTTTGATACGTATGGGTGTTATGATGTCTATAGGTTTATGTGTTGTAGGTGTTGTCAATTTTATTTATTTCCTCCATATAAATGCTTAAATGCTAAGCTATTTATAGTATTTTCTGCAGTAGGATTAATTAGCAGAAATTACTCTATAAAATGTCATGATCAAATAGAGAAATTTGAAATGCATTACTTCTGGGATATTTTTAATCTATTCAGAAAGGTGTTACTGAACATACACTTCTCCGACACACAGTTGACTGACACTTCAGATCACCGACATTCATAAAACCGATGTTTCCCGTGAGGTAGGTAAACACTTGGCCATCCCAACGGAAGGAACTACCCGAAGAAAACCAAACCCATTCTTGTGGGGGGCTATGCCCCCCCACACAGCCTAAATATACCAACTCTGAGAATGCACTACCATAGGGGTAAGGGGCAAAGTTCAAGTAGATGGCCAAACTGTTACTTACCACTCGGGAAATGTTGGCTTTCTGGATTTTGGTGATCTGAAGTGTCAAACTGTGTGTTGGAGAAGTGGACGTTCGGTAAACTGAAGATAACCTATTCACAAATATATATCATTCTTTATTATTAACATTTCCAACATTATATTTCTATGATCTTAAAGTATTACTATTTCTCAGATTAATACTGTACATTGTTTGTCCTTTTAAATGACTTGAGTGTTGTCTAAACAGTTATAATTAATAATATTGTTTTAAATTAAGAAGCAGTAGTAACTGTTTAGCTTGGTGACATTGGGATGGGTTGGTTGGTGTGTGATTTTTATGTTTGAATGTACATAAGTTTGAAATTTTGCTTATTTTTTGTATCTATCCATAACAACAATTATTAGCACTCAGTTATTACATTTTAAGCTAAATCATCTTAAAGCAGTGCATTTCTATGTTCATATGAATGTCAACATATAACTGTCTCTCATTAAACATCAATGGACTTAATAAACCACCGAAGAGGAGTAGATTAAACAAATATTTAAAATTGCATAAAGCTCACATAATTTTCTTACAAGAAACACAATTGTTATCGGAAGATGTAGATAGACTGATGTTAAAAGATTATTCAAGACTTTTGAGCTCTCATTTTAAATCAAAAAGAAGAGGCACTCTTATTCTTTGGAGAAATTAATTATCTATACCTAAAATATTAAATACCTATTCAGCTAAAAATACCATGTTGGCTTTAGCAGTAGTAGAAATTGTCAAAATAACCTTATACTTTTGTGAATTCTTACTTAATACCTGGAACAGGAGTCAATGTTGCTAAGAAATATTTGGATATTATAACCTTATTATTGCAGGAGATTTTAACTGTATTATTTCTAGTGAAGACATAACTATTGATAAGGTTCCTATGCTATCCTCAGTAGCTAAACACTTAGATAATGTTATTAATTCTCAACATTTGAGAGATACCTATGATATTTAATCAACTAACTCTCTTAACTTTACACATTATTCTTATAGATTTGGCACCCAGACAAACACTGATAAAGTTTTTACTTCTAGCAGTGTATTTACTAAAATTGGAGATGCATTGATAATTTCCTTTCCTTTATCTGACCACATTGCTATTACAGTTACATATAAGTTAACACCAAGTAAATTGATTTACTACCAGAGAATCCATGCTTATATAGTAAAACCTAAAGACTTTAAGGTATGGTGTCTAAAAGAAATAGATCAATACACTGAAATTAATAATAATGAAAGGGTTTCAGAAGTAATTTTCTGGGATACTTTAAAAACGTACCTATATGGAAGAATTAAAAATTGGTATGTATGTATGTAAAAAAAAAGAGTGAGATAAGGAGTTAATATCTTTGCAGTCTTATATAGATAAATTGGTAAACACTGAGTTGAAAATATTAAATCAGAACTATCTTGATGTACTTCACCATATAACATCAATAAATCTGGAAAAAATAAAATTACAAATTTACTCAACGCAAAAAGCTTACACATGTTGGCTGTTAGATCTAAGAAAAAAATAAATACTAATTAAATTAAAGCAATAATTTTCAAAATAGGTGATAAAAAAAAATGACTCATTTAAAAGGCATACTAGAATGCTTCGGGAAATATTATGAAGAAATTAATAACAAAGAGAGAGATTTAGAAATCAACAACAAACCCAATTATTTTTTGAAAGAAAATATAAGGTTTAATTTACCCAAAGAAAAAAGATCCAAAATTGATAAGTCATTCCCTGGAATTCAGGAAGCCAAATTTTCTGTGCAGGAACAGTGTAGGATTGCGCTGTTTTCACGTGCATGAGCAGTCCTACACTGTTCTAGCACGGAAAACTGGCAAATATGCAAATCACCTCATTTACTGGTGAAAACCATGCAAATGAGGTGATCTTGCGATTCAGCAAGCTGCCAGGTCTCCATGCTAGAACAGTTTCAGTGTAGAAATGTATTCAGAAAATAACTGAGTACATTTCTGCAACTGACAAAACAGAGGCATGACAGCTCATGAAAAAGCATGTATTATGTACAGTAGACATGTCAATGGCCAAATATAATGCCATTGGCATGAAAAAGTGATTAATTATTATGAAAATTAAACTTTTTTTTCGGCTGATTTCGGCCATTTAAGCATAGGGCAGCTGTTAAGCATAGGGCAGTAGCGCATAATCGGGATCATATCGAAAATAAGAAAAAAATGAGAAAAGTCAGTTTAAGTTAATTTATCATTTTGCCATTATAGTTAATGGCATGCAGAATGTAAACAATACCAGGGAGCACTGGTTGTCAAGGGGAAAGGGTCCGTATTAGTGCAGTAACTAACGACCTACACACTGGGGTATGCAAATGAAGGGAGTTATACTGAATCACAGATTTCTTCAAAGTGTCCGCTTGTACCTAACCGTGTAGGTGCAGCAATACAACAGTGCAAGTGTAAGAGCTGAATGACTTCATAAGGGGGTGTGACATGCTTGCTGTAAGCTCATTGGAGCTCTGTGGCCCATGTTTGCCCTTAGCTAAGCATAGCTAAGGAAGGGGGTGTGTCAGATGTGCCTGAGCAGTGTGCACATCACCTAAATGGGTTTTAAGCAGAAGAAAAAGAACAAAAAAGAAAAATGGCAGCACTGTTTACATTTGAGCACTGGGTATGTGCAGACTGCCTCGGGGATGAAATAGGGAGGAACTGGGAAGGGGAAACAGCAGTAGGAAGGCCATCAAGGAGAACTAGTATAGCTGACAGGTGCAATGTATCAGAATCAACCAATTAGACATGCAGCAGCCCAGCACACTACTGTAAACTATGCAAACACCCTGCAGACTGTTTTTTCCCAAAAACTCTACACCACTGGTGTACACAGATGGTGATTTTTAACTGGAAAAACTAACCAAAAGTGTTAGAGGCTACACCTGCTTTACTCCATCAATGTGTGCTAGAGACTGAGGGTGGTGAGGAGGCGAATGCTGACAACTGACCCAAACTGAGGAGGAGGAGAAGAGTGTACAGACCCAGGGTAACCTATCAGGGCCTACATGAGCTGGAGATAGTGGAGCACTATAGGGTGGACAGGGACATTCTACAGCAAATTGTGGAGCTGTGCCGGACACATCTCACACACAGTACTAATAGAGGGGAACTCGTCCCAGTGGATACCAAGGTATGTGTAGGCTTAAGAATACTAGCCACAGGTACCTTCCAAAGACCAACTGGAGATATCATGGGCATCAGCATCCAGCGTACTCCACCAGTTCCTGAATGCCATGAAACCACATGCCAATGAGCACATATATTTCCCCACCACTCGTGAGTTATTGACCAGAAGTGCGCATCTCTTCCACCATATAGCAGAATACCCTGAGGTAGTTGATGCTATAGACTGCATGCACATCCACATCAAAGCACCACCCAGTGACCGAGGTAGGGTCTACATAAACCGCAAGGGCTTCCCCTCCATCAACTGTCAGGTCATGTGCGATGCCCAGGGCATTATCAAGAATGTGTGTGCTGGCAGCCCTGAAAGCTATCACAACTCCCACACCTGGCATTGCTCACAGTTGTATCAGGCATTTGCCAGGGGGGACATCCTCTATGGCCATCTAGTGAGGGATGTTGGTTGCGCACTGGAGCTGTGGCTGATGACACCCATCAGAAATGCACACCACCTGAACAAGAACACCATAATGAGGCACATGCACAAACCAGGATCATAGTAGAGTGTGTGTTTGGAATGCTCAAGTCACGGTTCCGCTGTCTTGAAATATCCGCTGGAGTCTTGCAGTACTCTCCAGCTACATGTACACAAATGTTCATAGTATGTGCCTTGCTATACAATATAGTATAGTACAATATAGTGCCTGCATATTTGAACTGCTTCTTACTGAAATTGGTACACCTTGTTTGCTGTAGCATAGACTAGATCCAGGCCTGCTGAATCTAGCTTTGTTTGTATAACTTGAGCACTAATCCAGGCATTCTTTAAAGTATTCAATTGTATTTATTACTGCTTGGTAGTAACTTGATTAAAGTGTAGCTATCATTCTAAGTCTTTTGGATTAAGCACTTGGGCTTCAAACCAGTTGTTTTACATTAGGAAGGTTTGTGGCCTGCACTGTGGTGGCAGGACAGGTAGCTTACATCCTTCTAAGTTGGGAACTGGGTTGAGGGCTCAGTGTCTGTTATTCTAAAAGTGCATTAGTTCTGGTTTAAGCATTTGGGCTTCAGGCCAGTTATTTTACATTAAGAAGGTTCATGGTCTGAACTCTTGTGGAAGGAGAGGCTGGACTCTGTCCTTCTGAGCTGGGAATTTCTGGTTAAAGGCTTATAGTGCCTGCATATTTGAACTGTTTCTTACTGAAATTGGTACACCTTGTTTGCTGTAGCATAGACTAGATCCAGGCCTGCTGAATCTAGCTTTGTTTGTATGCTTGCTGTTTGTTTGCTTGTTATTTCTCTGAAATGCTAATTCCACCTAAAACGCTGCTTTTCAGCGCTTCTGTGGATCCCTAGTGATATCTGCATTGCTTACTGTACTTATTTCCTTGTTTCACTTGAAAGAAAGTTACTGTTTGTCGTTTTTGCATTTAAGTTACCTGTAAAACATTGCATTTAAGTTATTGGCACTTGCTCACTAAGTCAGCACTAAACAATTAAAAGCACTACACCCTCACAAACTCCCCTTGAGTACCTTGTTCCCCATTGGCCCTTTTTTTCAATTATAAAGGAATTCCCAATACTATTCTAGCATGCCCAAAGGTCAGTTGTCAATCTCCCCTCTGGTCCAGCTGGTGAATCTGGGAATCTTGAGGCAATGTTACAACTGCTTCATGTACACAGACAACCCTCTCCTCCCTCCCAACAAATTCCAACACATGTGAGAGATGCAACCATATAGCCAAACTGAAGGCTAAGCTCTCTCAACTCAGTACTGGCGTAACCAGTCAGGAGGAGAAGAAAACCACACTCACTACAATTCCAGTCTCAGATAGACCTACCACAACAGCAAACCAAACACATAAACACACAAAAACATACTCGGAGGCTCTAAATAAAAATCTGCCTAAGCAGCAGAGACCTCCAAAGCAGACACCCAAGCAACCGCTACCCTAAAACAAAACACGTGCAACACATAGCTCACAAAGCCAGTGTGTCGAACAGTCACAGCCCTTAAGGCTAAACAACACACCTGATACACTTGTAATAGGTGACTCTATCGTCAGGCACACTGACGTCCCGCTCACCAGGCTGAACAAGGAGAAGGTCACGGTGAGCTGCCTGTCGGGCGCTAGGATCCGCCACATAACACACGCAATCAGGTCACTCCAAGGCAAGTACAAATATGACACAGTCAGTGTCCATGCTGGTGTGAATGACCTGAGACGTACATCCCTGGACTACATGAAAAGAGACATAGAGGAGCTCTCTGAGCATGTAGCCCAGGCCGGTATGACCCTGACCTTGAGTAGCACCTTACCCTCACCAAGAATGATGCCACAATATGAAGACAAGATGATCAATTTCAACAATTGGCTTAAGTATTGGTGTCATTCAAAGGGGATCCAATGCCTGTCAGCCTGGGATGACATGCTCGACAAGCCACAATGCTTCGCTAGGGATGGCTTCACCTGTCACCCCTGGGCTTTTGGATATTGGCAAAGACTCTTGCTACCCCCATAGTGCCTTTTTTAGGCAAGGCTCAAAAGACAAACCCACCTCCATAGGTATCACAAGGGATAAGAAACTAAGAGTAATGCTACTCAATGCCAGAAGTCTAAACCTCAAGATGCACGCACTCGAAACTCTCCTTAGCATGGAGAACATCGATATTTGTGCAGTAACAGAAACCTGGTTCAAGGCTCCCGAGAGCACCCCAGCACTACCAGGTTATACCTCATACCATGCTTTTCGGCCCCAAAACTTGGACCGAACCACAAAAGGAGGGGGAGTATCAATATTCGTCAAAGATACCCACACCTCCAGGTTGGTGGCACAGCACAAAGCATCAGAGACTAT
The DNA here is from genome assembly GCF_019279795.1 of Protopterus annectens. NCBI lineage: Eukaryota > Metazoa > Chordata > Ceratodontiformes > Protopteridae > Protopterus > Protopterus annectens. The sequence goes on from NC_056730.1 coordinate 1,112,490,764, forward strand.
CCATGTGCAACTAACAGTGGGTAAAACTGCCTTCCAGTTTATAGCCCCTCTACAGACCACCCTCCCAAACCCAGGAACCCCACTCAGCCTTCCTGAGAACACTGGAAAATATGAAGGTCTCTCCACACACCATTATATTGGGCGACTTCAACTACCCAAACATAGACTGGGAGCATTACTCTAGCTCCAACACCCTAGCCCAAAGGTTCCTAGAATTTATAAACTCAAATGCTATGGAACAACTTGTTACCACTGCCACAAGAGGGGAAAACATACTGGACCTGATCATCACCAACATGGGGACTCTATGCTCCAGACAAGAAGTGTATCCCTCACTGGTAAGATCAGACCATAAACTAATCTCACTGGATATTCACATCCCAACCCCACCCCCTGCCCAGAAAACCACAGTGAAAAACTTCTCTAAAGCAAATTTCACACTCCTCAAAACCGAGGTGGAATCCTTCAAAGCTCCCGGGCCTGTGGAAAATACGGCCTAGACCGCAGAATCCTTTATAAATGCATTCTATGAACACCTTCAGGAATGCATGGATCATGCAATCCCAAATAAAACCAAGACCCAATCCTCCAAAGGCAGAAGTCCTGTCTGGTGGACCCCAGCCATAAACAAACTATACAATAGAAAAAGGAAGCTACTACATGACAGAGCAAAATCCCAAAAAGGGAAGGCATCTCTGATCAGTATTAGCAAAAACCTACGGGCACTCATAAAATCGTCTAAGGCCAGCTTCGAGAGAAAAATTGCACAGGACACTAAGGATAATCACAAGGTTTTCTTTAGTTATGTTAGGAACCTGAGCGGGAATTCCCAGATATGCTCAGAATTAGTCCAAAATGACAAAAAATACACCGAACTCACAGACATTGCCAACATCCTAGCTGACAGGTTCAGCGCAAATTTCTCCCCCGCCTCCCCACCAAAAGGGCGAATATCTATCCCAGCAGAGTGCTGCCCCCCTGACATCTCAGATGCTCAGGTAAGAGCCGCCTTCTCCAAAGCAAAAAACACAGCATCAATGGGACCAGATGGTGTCCCGGGCTGCGTCCTACATGAACTCCAAGAAGAGCTAAACCCAAACATAAAACTACTGTTCAATCTCAGCCTTACTGCAAGACATGTACCCAAAGAGTGGTGTACAGCAACAGTGGTCCCTCTCCACAAAGGTGGTGCCTCAAGGTATCCTGGAAACTATCTCCCCATAAGCCTGACTAGCTTGGTCTGCAAAGCTATGGAAAGGATCATCATGGACCTCATAAATAAAGATATTGGGGACCTATAGACACTGGATCCTACCCAGTTCGGCTTTGTTAAGGGCAGATCCTGCCTCTTAAACCTGGTCTATTTCTTTGAAACAGTCACCAAGGCCATTGATGAGGAGAAGGTGGTCCACACAGCCTACCTGGACCTCGCAAAAGCCTTCGATACAATACCCCACTCGGGCATTATAGATAAGCTCACCAGCTTAAATATAAACCCCTATGTCACTAGATGGTTTGCAAACTGGCTCAAGGACAGAACCCACACAGTTAGAATTGCTGGTGCCATGTCAGACTCCAAACCAGTTAGAAGTGGCATCCCACAAGGCTCAGTCCTGGGACCTCTCTTGTTCGGTATATATTTCTCGGAGGTACAGGCAAACATGGAAGGATTGTGGCTGACCAAGTTCGCAGATGACTGCAAACTGGGCGCCATAATCGACTCTCCAGCCGACACAAGCATCCTCCAAAAGGGTCTCATAGAAACAGACAACTGGTGCCAGAGCCATGGCCTCAAGCTAAACGCCAAAAAGTATATAGTCATCCCCTTTGGCAAAAACAAAGTGCCCACAAATTACCACATAGGTGGTAATCCATTAAGTACAGAAGAAGTAATTAGAGTCCTGGGGACCCAAGTTGATAGCAATTTCTCATTTGACAACCACATGGCCAAAGTGGTTAGAAAAACATTTTATATAGCCCACCTAATCATGAAGGGATTCACATCTAGATCAGGGGAGGTCATCATGCCTCTTTACTCATCCCTCATCAGGCCCATAATTGAGTACAATGCCCCTTTTGGGATGTACCTTACCAGACACCTGCAGCAACTGGAAAGACCCCAAAAGTACCTCACCAAGAGAATCAAAGGGCTCAAACAGATGCCATATGCTGCCCGGTTAAAGAAACTCCAGCTCTACTCAGTGGCATACCGCCTGCTCAGAGGCGATCTGTGCCTGACGTATAAAGCCATGTCCAACCTGGAATTAATGGACATGCTGCACCTCAGAAAATCCAAATCCCATCGAGCTACACGCTCGAGAGACTTGAACCTCAGCACTGAAATAAATAGGACATGCTGGAGGGACAGATTCATAACCCAGAGGCTCCCTTCACTCTGGAATAAAATCCCAGTCCAGGTTAGGCAGAGTCCCTCATTGACTCTCTTCAAGAGGAATCTTGATGAGTGGATGGGAGATCGTAGGTTTACCCCGGGTATCACTTCTGTGTCACTGTTAGACAGAGGTACAGTATACTAACCTCGAAAAAGGGCATAGCAAAATTAATTTAAAATGGGTGGCGAAAGCCAAATACACTCTGGCTAGGCTTATAAATGCCCTAGAGCAGATAGCCTAGTATGAGCCTATGAACCTATATGATCCTGTGGAAACAGCTGCAGCAGGAACAGCACGGGGCAGGGCCACACACCCCCCCCACCATTGCCAAGGCCAGCACAGGCACAGAGGGACTCGGAGGAACATCCTGAGCCTGCCCCTGTAAGCAGAAGAAGGCATGCCCAGTATGCCCATGCCTTGGAAAAGAGGCAATTCATAGCACACACACTGACACTGTAGGGACCCAGGGACAGATACCTCTCTCTGATTCGCACATACAGTAAAGGGGATGCCAAACATGACACTACCTGTGCTTTACCACGTATAGAAAGTATGGTATGTGCATCCAACATAGTAAGTCCTCCAGCACCATCCTCAATACTGGCCCAGCAACAATGTAAGTCAACCTTCCTATCAATTACTGAATGGAGTAGTATGTTCTCATACTTGTATGCATGATATGGATGCAAGCATACAAGGGGATTGGGTGGCTGAACGGGATAGCAGCAGACAACTGACAGCTATATGGGACAGCTACAAATTCATAACAAATACTGGTGTCAACATACTAGGCAGCACTACACAAAGTGACAACTCCCACTACAGTATGTGTGATGGTCCAAATAACTCTGGGTGTCAATTGGTCACACAGATGGATGTCAATGTGGGTCACATAGCCACCACCAGCCTCACCCAGCAGGACAGGTGTAGATGACCATAAAGAAATGCCGGGCTAAGGCCCCAAATGATAGCAATAGTGAACAGCCCCCCACCAGACCTACACAGACATACTACAACAGGTCTGGCAGTTGCATCTTAGTTTTGAAGTGTAAGAAGTCTGAAACTGAAATTTATGCTAGTTAGATCTAACATGTGTACTCTACTGATATACCTCCTTTCTGCATGATAGGTCACAATGCAATATGAAATGGAAACCAACAGAGTAACCAAATACCAGTACATTCATTGCAAATGTTTAAAATCTTCAGGTGTGCACCCCCTTCCCCCCCACAATCCCATGTAGAAATGCAGTAACATGTACGTTTGAGGAGTAATATCACTTGACCCACAGATTGCTATAGCTGTCCCAATCTACATTGTTGCATGTGTACAATATGCAGGGGTCAGTGTGGTAAGTTTGTTGTATGTTTAATATTGCCTGGAAGTGGTCGGCATGTGGGCCTGGATGGTTGTGTCTCAGTGGCCTAGGTATAGTACAGCGGATGACAGGGCCATGTTCCAACAACTGTAGGGCCAACCACACTGCTTCTCAGCTACACCCATGTCAGCAGTTGTACATACTCACTGTCCAGATGTCAATATCTATCACCGTCGGAAAGCTGGACACTCCATGAATGGGGGCCCATACATAGAGACAATACACAGGTGGAAGTAACCTACACAGAGTGCATATAAAATAACTGTCAACTGCACACAAGTTTGCAATTGTACATAGAGGTTAGCATCATATTAGTTGTCCCTCTAGTATGAAATACTGGTAGTCTGGCCAATCACTGGCAGACCACAAAAGGCACATTTATAAAGTGATGACAGGCTGCCCATGTCCACACACAAGCCAGCATAAGGGGAATGTCCCAGGTATATTTGTGAGTCAGGTGCAAGTAGCTTCCATATCACACATGCACCCAGCTCACCCATCATCAGCCACAGGTTTATCACAAGTCATATCCTTGCTGTAGGGAATGAGTACAGCATGAACCCATATCTTTAATGGAATACATACATGATGCAGCATGCTGAATAGGTGTCCAATGCAGGTGTGTCCCTAGCTGTACGCAGCAACCCGACCACATCCAGACCCATGGATCAGTATGAACAGGAAGGATTGACAGGGACACCTCAACCACTCACCACTGTCACCCCAGGTAATCCACTGGCTTGCAGCCTGGGAACGTATGACTGACAGAATACACTGGCTTGCTACAAATGGCCTACAGCACTCTCAAATAGCCAACAGTCCTCTGGCAAAGGTCCATGCCTCACCCATAGTGCCAATGTACGGAATGTCAGGGGGTCCTAACTAACAGCCTAACACAGTAAACAGAAAACAAATGCAGGGTCATGTTGACAAATGCCAGTAGCATGCCTCTCCATGTCCTACTGCAAGGACCGTGGATCAGGCCATACATACTACTGGGATAAAGGCCCAACTATTGGGATACCTCTGAGATAAAGGTTACATAATGTTAGGAAGAGGAGAGAATAACAGAGGGGGGTGTAGAAGCATGGATGTCCTGGTGTGTGTGGTCTGAAACTCTAATGTCCACCCATACTACCCCCTGACTGAAAATCCATGAATGAATAGCCACAAAACTGCTTTTAAATCACAATGTGAAGGTAAACTGACCAGATATATGAGTCCTGCCTCTGGATAACCTGAGTGTATCTGTACAGCTGAGAGGTATGGCCCAGCAGGATATGGCCATTCAGTTAAGTTGAGAATATCACAAGAAGGGGATCCTCAGCCAGCATACTAACAAGTTGCTGGTTCATCTACACAGAACCAGCAGTCTATTTTCTGTAGCTACCCCTCCACAATGGCCGGAGTGTGCCAGAATGTGTAATCTATATGCCTCAGAATATTGGTCTCAACTTCATTCATCGTTTATTTCCCTGGTAAATAACTGTGAGCAAAGAATGATTGATGACATGATACATCACAGTGTAAAACAGTACATATGTCAGAAAATCTATGCTACAACCAACCATGTTAAACAAGCAGCACAGACAGCAATAGTTACAGTATCCCCAGTATGTTATGCCCATTGTGTCTCCATATTGGCAACCTATCTACAGATATCCTGCAGAAACCGTTTGCTAGGTGTAGCTGTAGTACACAAAATCCCTGAACTGGAGTCCAACTCTCCCTGGAATGGATGTACACACTCAATATAGAAGATCATACTGGGCATGCTCCTACACTTAGAGAAATGAAGCCCATGTCTGACAACACAGTGGACTACAGATATCAGTTATTCACTGATGTCTGTGCACACACACCAAATTGTACACATTGATACATCACACACACACACACACACACATACACACACACACACACACACACACACACACACACTGGATAGGAATACTCACACATATTTAAGGCTAGCATAATATAATATATCACACATACACACACAGAGATGTGGGGAAGAGAGAGACAGACAACGACAGAGAGAATTTCATTATGAGGCCTTTCCCACCCAGTACACATCCCATTGGCCTATATCACAAGATGTGCTGATGTCATTCACTGTAAAAATTCCTTTGGTTAGCCTTCAGCCCTATAGTCTCAATGGTGTTCGTGATAACTGTGTAGCACTACAGTACAAATAAGTATCGATGTAGCAGTTGTAATCTCAGTCCTGTCAAATGTAAAGTTGTGTGTGAGTGTGTTTCTAGATGAATGTGGTTGTGGTCATTCACACTCACTACACTTTCTTTACTCCTCCTTTAGCACTGCTGCTGATGTCACTCACATTCAAAGATACCTCTGTACAGCTTTCCAACATGTAAGCTCCGTGGTGCTTGCAATAACTGCATAATACTGTAGTGTAGCAAACTAGTTAGGTGGGAGTTCTAATCCTGGTCCTGGCAGCTATGGAAATGGGTGTGTTTTTGTGAGAGAGTGTGCGTGTCTTTGTAGAGACCTGATTTTGTGGCCATTCACACTCACAACACTTCCCTTACCCCTCCTTTAGTACTGCTGCTGATGTCACTCACCTTTAAAGATACCTTTGGACAGCTCCCCAACATATAAGCTCTGTGGTGCTTGAGATAACTGTGTAATACTATAGTGTAGCAAACTAGTTAGGTAGGATTTCTAATCCCAGTCCTGGCAACTGTGAAAATGTGTGAGAGAGTGTGTGTGTGTCTTTGTAGACCTGATTTTGCAGCCAGGCAACAACAGAACAATGTCATACTCACCAGCTTCAGGCTGCTGTCTCATATGCAAACCCGAGGGTATTAGGTGGTTGTGAGAGGGAGTTATTGTCAGCAGACTTCACATGTGGCCTTGGTACAGGATGGATGAACCATGTCTGCACATCTACAGTACTAACCCCAATAATACACAATGTCCTGTCCTCACCATAGATGTGCACTTCTGTATATTAGAAAACACCATCCACAACTGCAATCGGACATGACACATGGATGTAGATACAATACAGATACATGTATGTCTGATACATTAGGGTACTAATCCCCACTGGGCCCTTACATGCACACTCCTCATCCAGTGTGTGTGTGTGTGTGTGTGTGTGTGTGTGTGTGTGTGTGTGTGTGTGTGTGTGTGCAACCCACCTCCACAATGCTTCCCTCAACTTCATGGTTTGTGCATTGAGTGGGTGCTGCAAGTTTGGTGAGGAGCTCCTCAGTGGGTGCCAGTGGGGGGTGGATGGCTGGGCCCCCACCTTTGGCTAGCCAGTCCCTTTGCTACAGCAGCAGCCCATTGATGCACATGGAGGATGAGGTCGGTGGCCGATGCTGCACATGCTCATAAGTTCTGCTGTGCAGGCTGGTATCATTTACCCTGTGGACCACACTGTTCCACAGGGTGATCCTCTCATGCACATCATTGGTTCTCCATCCATATAACAGGGCACAATGTCCAATGACATATTGGGAGATGATGTCAGTTTCCCCAACAGGGAATGCTGGTAGGTGTGCCCTCTGCATGTTACCTGGAAGACATAAACAGGAAAAAGGTCACAGGACCTCATACGCTTGTCAAAGTGCACATCAACAGTGGATATTACTTGTAAATAATCCACACTGCACCATACCCCTCCAAGCTACCATGGCTATAGCAGCTTGCATTATACTCCTGGCCCTGAGCTATCTTATGCCCCCCAATGTTGGACACTTGATTGCATAATCCTCTATTCTCCATTCATTTCTGTGTAGAGGGTTAACAGTGGCCATCTTCCAAGTGGATGGTGTGTGGAGGGTGGCAGATCTGTGTTTGACTGTGGTGTGTGATAAAGCTGTGAACACATGCCTAAGTTCAAGTAGGAGGCAGACAGTGATGTTATTATGTCCCATGGAGATATGCTGTTGTTGCGATCAGTAGCCAGTCTGTACATGCTCACTATTGCTGAGGGGAGGAGTGTGGTTGATGGGCATATTGCCCTGTACAACTGGAGTGGACAGGGTGGTGATGTTCCCATCTAACCTGTGTGATGCAGGTTGCCTATATCCATGACATGTTCATATGAGGTGCTCTTTACTCCCAGTATAGGGTGAATTGTGTTGTTTCCTCTGAGACTTACAACATATGTGGAGACACAGTCGCAATTGTCCTTGGTGGTGTGGATATGTCTGATTTGTAGTCATATTCATCCTTATAGGAAGTCACCTGTTAACTTACATGCTTATTCAGATATAGGTAGACTTGCTTCCAAGTTGTTGCCTGCACCTATGTGTCCTTGTACAGCCAATGTAGCAACCTATTTTGGTTAGCAACCTAGCAACCTAGGTTTGTGTATTGCTGCTATCCACCAAAGGGTATTACTCTACCTTGGTGGAGGCTGGTTATACAGGTCAGGTACTGCTGAGTCCATATAGCTACAGTGGATATAAAGGGTACACAGCCCTGTTACAATGCCTGGTATTTGTGCAATTGGAGCATGGCACCACAATAACTCATTTCAAAACAATTCCCACCTGTAATGTGACCTATACCCTGTACAATTCAATTGAAAACATAACAATCTGGTCTGTGAAACATATGGAAATAATTAGTACAATAAGCCAGTTGAATGAGTGTGCACACACTTAAACTGATATGTTGTGTATGCACCTCTTGAGATGGTTACAGAATTCATTTGTCTTGGTTTGGACTCTAACATCATGGCACATCTTCACTTGGCAATAGTTGCTCACCTTCCTAGACACACCTTTGATTGTATTTCAATGGAATTGTACAAGTTAGGGGTCACATTCAAGATGACAAACATTATGAAATGATCTTCTGTGGTTTGATTGTCATACAGCACACAAGCCTGGCAATCCAACAGGGGTGTGTACACTTGTCAGTGGGTCATAACACAGTTGGACACCTCTCCGATTAATACCTGATAATCATGCCTACTCTAGTGCCCATATCAGTGTCAGGGCAATGCAACAACCAGTAGTTGTACACATGCATGTCTGTAGTATGCACTGACACTGATATCACATACATGTGCAACATGCACAACCTATGTACCAGACTGCTTGAAACCCATGTGATTAATTTTGTGCCTTCCAGTTGAACATATGCATACATACATGGGTTGAGGGGATACCCGGTATACATTTCTATTCTATGTTAGTATGGCACACTGTATTTACAGTCTTGCTGCTCAAACATACTTCTCAACCTGTTATAGCATTACGTCTGGACAATGGCACACATAAATGGGTAAAAAAAGGGACATCAAAACTGATACTGTATTAATATAACTGCACCATACATTAGTACATTGATTGCACGGTAGGCTTTGACATCACTGTGATAACCTGGAAGATGTCCAATAGTCATAAGTAGGCTATCATGTAGCACTGTCATTGCTCACAGACCTGTCAATGGTTTGGCTGACATAACACAGGTATATGTGTATGTGACTACAGATAGTCAAACATGTGCTTATTGTCCAGCAGAACACTGTACAGTTGAATGTTATTAATTCAATATATCACATGCAGTTCAACACATATGTCTGCAATAGTACTTTACTATGCACATGCCCTGTATAGGTCTCTTAGCTTTACAAGACAAACATGTATCACACTCATATTCACAGGTAACATGGATATGGACAACATCCCATTAACTGGCCTAGCAGTGGCACAGTCACAACTGTTTGACAGACACCCAAGCGGTTGTCATATATGAGCTAAGCTTTCCCAGGGTGAGTCAAGCCCCTGAGCTGTGATCCTACCTTGCAACCTCTCAGAGCATCACATCTGGAAAAAGCCTAAAATGATGGGGGAATAAATGGGACAGACTTTAAATATTCCTATTACAAACATAGAAAGTTTGTACAATGATACATTTTGCATTACCGTGAATATTCTTAAGGATGTGGAGTCTTAAACTCAAGCCAAACAACATGGGGGACATATCCCCAGATTTGTGAAAAGATTCTATGTCATCAGTACTGTGATACACATGGTGGATTGATAGATTGGCAGGGCTTGTATGGACATGCATTTAGTGAGTGACTTCACAACTGACAGTAATATGTCTCTGACATACCTCTCCACTGGCACGCTGTCCACAGACTGGCCACATGTCTGCCTGTTATGTTTGGTCTGTTCTCCAGACAGTTGGTGTCCTTGGTAAATCAGTCATGGACTCTGGGGAATCCAGTCAGTAAATATTCACATCTATTGGTATTACCAACTACAGCTTCTATGGGGCCTGACAATATCCCTGACTGTGTTCTACATGAACTACAGAGTGACCTGGCACCTCACCTGTGTGCCCTGTTCAAACACAGCTTCATCTCAGGCTTTGTACCTATTGGATTATGCACTGCTGCTGTCACCCCTCTCCACAAATGAAGTGGACACCTTGGACAGGGAGGGGTGTTTGGTAATCAGAAGCCCATGAACCCCCAAATGGATACAGTGGGACTGAGGTCCCCACCCATGGGCAGTCACCACTGCACCTTCACAGCCCCAAAGCTGGCTGTGCTGGGGGCTGAGCAGGAGGGGCAGGCTGACCCTCTAATTGCACCACACAGCCCTCAAGCTGGCATAGCAGATCTCCCAATTCCTTGCGGAGCTCGAGACACACCAGACCCCAGACCTGGTTTCGGGTGACAGGATCCTGTCTATGCCTGTGCCTGGGGGGATGAGGCCCACCCCCTGAGGTGGTTCCACCTGAAGGTGGTGCAGGACCAGCAGATGAGGAGGTCCTGGGGTGGGTCCCAGATGTGCTGGGGCCCAGTGCTATGGCCAGATGAGGCGGGAGAGATGGATCCACTGGGATCATCCTTCCCAGACATGCTATGGTGTTGCAGTTTTGGAACATATGTTGGCTAGTAATGGTAAACAAATTCCAGGATAAGATATAATAGCATGCATGAGTATTCCCATTTACCAAAAACAACAGATTTGGAACATTTGCATAGCAAACAGAACACATGCATATATGGAACCATAGTGGGCATTACACTAGCATGCAGGTCAAATTGATAGCAACAGGCCACCAATGATATTATTTGAACAGGGAACATTAATTGGAATACATTTCAACATTTGTAGAACAATAGGACACATGTCCCAACAGTAGGTTTGGTGGAAAACCTACCCATTCATTTATGTCTTTAGATTATTGGTGAAGATAAGGTGGGGGAGGGAGAGAGATGTCAATTAACAAATGTAGATTCTTGCAGTGCTCACACCTTTAATGATCATTGCTCTAATCATTACTCTACAAGTATTATTACAACAATCTATGGCCTTGGGTTGGGCAGTGGTATGTTTGTACACAGTGCATAATTATAGCCTTGTTATAGCTACTTTATACCTTCTCTTACCTGGTAGACCTGTGGAGAGAATGTTTGTTAATACTACCTGACTGTTTCTACCCATATTCACATACTCAGGGTTACATATGTGTACTCATAGTGTGTGTGTGTGTGTGTGTGTGTGTGTGTGTGTGTGTGTGTGTGTGTGTGTGTGTGTGTTTGTGTGTGTGTGTGTGGGCTACTGACATACTCTGCCTTGATTTCTATTGGTCACCCTGGTTGTTGGTAACAGGGACCTGTAGCTGTGACAGCATGACACTTTTGAACATTTCTTGGGGGGAGACCGCTTGGTGTATGTACTTATCTTGCTGTCATTTGCATCCTTGGAGTTGGACCATGGTTGTTGGACACAGTATAACTACAGCCTTCTTATAGCTACTTTATGCCTTCTCTTACCTGGAACACCTGTGGAGGGAATGTTTGTTAACACTGCCTGACTGTTTCTGCACATATTCACAAAATACTAGTTGAAATTATGCATATAGCTTACTACCACTCCCGGGATTCGAACCGTGGCTGTTTCTGCTAAAAATTCAACAAGTTTGTGTTTCAATAGAAGGAGCTATTTTGAAACTGCTGTCATTTCTTTGAATGATTTCTGTCTCATTCTCTCTTTGTTGTACAATCTGACCTTGTAATTACAACATTCTTATACATACATTCCTATACATACCTTCCTATACATACCTTTTTACATAGCACAGTATGGAAAACGGTGGTTAACACAAGATTACTATTCAAATATCAGATCTTGGCGTGTGACATTTTTACTATCAGTTAATCTTGTGTCTTACAGAGGCACTAACTTTGTCAGATGAGACTTGATTCTTTAATGCTTTCAGAGCTATAGTTACTATGCATAACCTGTACACATTTCAATTCATACCATACCAGAGGAAACACAACCAGTCCAGGGTTTTGAATTTTATTGACAGCCAGTTACAGTTTTATTTATATATAACCTATATGAGACTATTACTGTAATATTGTTGGGTTTATTCAGTACACACCATATCCATTTTTAATACTGCCAGGTGACATTCTACTCCTTTATATTTATTTGGTATGAATACTACAAGCTAGATTGTTACTCACTAGCCTCACGATGCAGCCTTTGTAACCTGCTGGCATGGGCTTCCTGGTTCACAGCCCACTCAGCTGGAGCTGTAAAGAAGACAGAGAAACATTTATGCATACCTATCCATCACATACACAGGCTGGACTTTGGTAAACAGTTATTGATATGAATATTTACACATGCCAGGGACATCACCCCTCTGCTGTGCTTCTTAGACCCACTGGTCCAAGAGCTCCCTCTTCCTCCACTTCATGTCTGCATAGTGGTGCTGGACTTGCTCACCAGTCCGTGGGATGCCAGTGGCACTGGTGACGTCGCAGGTGAGACTTTCCCAGGCCTCTGCTTTATATTGGGAGCCCTGGTACTGGTCCTGCAGCAGTCTCACATCACAGTTTTTAACAAGGAGTCCTGCCATGACCTTGGACTCTTGTATGCCCCAGCACTGCACCCGAAAGTGCATGCCTTCTCCAACACCTGCCATACTGCCTGCAGCGGGGAGCTACAGCCAGTTATGACCTGTACTCCCACCTGCGAGGTTTAAATATGGCCAATTTCCCATCCTTTGCTGTGATTGTATGGTTTTGAATATGCTGAGCTAAGCTAAGCTATGGAAAAACCTGCTTAGCTAAGGTTGGCAGTGCTTAAAGGGGCAAGTTCAGCACTGCTTACCAATGGGCAAATCCACTTAGCTGGGCTACTCATTGCTTAGCATTCATATTTACACAATGCTTACACCCGGTCATGCTTAGCATTGCTTATGTTTTATTTTATGGACTATCAACTGTATGGGATTAATTCATCATTCCTGACATATTATAATTTTGTTTACCTTCTCTGACATCCCCCAATCTGCTTTCATTACATTTATTCTTGTGTGACTATACTGTATGGGGCACTTTTGTTTAAATGGGGGTTTCACAACTTTATTACACTGACACCTCACATCTGGACTTACTACACTACTTTGGTTAACAAATATATGTTATTTACTACCTAATTATTAAAAAATAAATGATGTACTGCTTTCACGTGTAAAATGCTAATTGATTTAACTGGGGATTGAACCAGGAACAGCTACTTGAAAATCAAATGCTCTAACCACTTCACTATTTCTGCATTGCTATGTTTTGGAGTATACACCTATTTAGCTCCTTAAGATGTGTAAGCTAGGCTGAGTAAAGCTGCATGATGTGCACACCCACTCAGCTATGCTTGCACTTTATTGCAGACTGAAAAAAAATTTAAACTGTTGTGTTTTATTTTTGTACTGTAGGGTTATGCACATTGACTTCTGCAACATTATCTGCAGGGGGCTGTGCTTTTAAAATGGAGATGACTTGACAGGTTTTGCATTTGAGAGGTATGCTCCATGGATACTAACAGTGTCCGCCATGCCTCTCAATTGTACAGATTGTCACAGACTACTCAGATATTTGCCTTATATTTTTGGTCCATTTTTGATAGAATTGTGGCTTTCTGGCTGATTAGTGGCAAAGCATTAGGGACTGCGTTAGGAAATAATGACAGAATTTGAGTTTTAAACTTCATACCCTTTGTGTATTTCATGCTAATGTGAAGTCTGTCATTCTATCGACTTTGTGCATTTGTGAGAGCAATATCTCACATTTCTCTATGGCTTTGTCCAGATTACTTGTCCGGTTGACAAGTAATGGTGTCTGAGAACACTCTCGCTATATTTAAATTGCCATACGGCAATTATGGAGTGCAAAGGGTGCATGTATACTGAGAGCACTGCTCTCAGACATACCTGTGCTCTTACACACAGACCATGTCCATTTAAGATTAGAGCAGCACACCTTCATGAATATGCAAGGCGAGCTGCTGCTCTACACAGACACAGTTGATTCCGTGCAAGAATAACTTATTCTTGCACGGAACCTTCGTGAATCCTGGGGATTCTCTTTTAAGGAGTTGAAAGATCAAATTAATAATAGTAAACCAATTAAAACCTCTGGTTGATGGTATAATCTCATAATTATGCAAATTATTCACAGAGAAAATTTTAAATACCACATTAAAAGTGTTTGAACAAGTTAAACATATATCAGCCATCCCCTCTCCTGGAAATATTCCCTGATATCTCTTATCTTGAAATGAAATAAAGATTCTAACTTGTTCTTCTCACCATCCTATTTCATTATTACATGTTGATTATAAAATATTTATGTCAAAACACAAACCAGGAAAACCACAGGAAGTCTGAGCAAACCCAAGAAATAACCCTGCTGTAGTAGATTATATTAACAATACTTGTGAATTCTTAAAGTTCATACGGCGCTTTTATTCTGACAAGATCAACTATTTAGATGTACAGTTGATTAAAAATTTAGTCAGTGAAAAGTATGATTCCAATGTGTTGAGAAAAAATACTTTTTCAAATATGTATTTGCAAAGTTGGCACCCCTTGGTGCAGAAGAAAGCTGTTGTCAAGGGGTGAATGGTTCATCTTGCAAGGCTGATTTCAGATGATGTCACTTTTATATCAGAAATTGAATTTTTAACTGGCATGTTTTTATGATTTGGTTGCCCTCTTGACTTCATCTTCTTTTCCTGGTTAAGGGTTGCCACAGTGGATCATATGTCCACTCATGATTGGCAGTGGGGTTTCACAGTGTTGAGTTGCCAGCCTGGTGCCCAACCTTCCACAGAAGGCACACACTCACACCTACGACCAATTTAGAGTGTCCAATCCACCTACTGCATGTCTTTGGGAGGAAACTGGAGCACCCGGAGGAAACCCACATGACCACAGGGAGGACATGCAGACTCTGCACAGAAGGCATTCCAGCCGAGAATTGAACCAGAGAACCTCTTGCTGTGAGGTGGCAATGCTAACCACTGCACCCCAGTGGCCGCCCACTCTCTTGACTTCATAGAGGGGATAAAATCAGAGATATGTGTTAAAAGACACAATGTTTTTTATAAACCTATTTTATCTCATTCTGTCTCTGTAGATTTAATACAAAATGATGATATGATGACTAGAATTGTAAAGGGGAAATTTAGTAGAACTTGTGTCATTACTTATACAGTTGATAGTAAGACCATAAAAGAATGTATGCTTAGAAACTGGAGTGTATTCAGAATGGACAGTTCCCTATAAGCCTTTGTTTGTTTTCAGGAGGGACAGCTCCTTTAATCAGCTTCTTGAAAGGCCTACTAATTTTAATAAAGGAAATATCCACTGGAAAAAAAACACAAGTATGTATTCCTGTGGCTTTTGTTCTTTATGCCCACATATTAAAAAGTAAATCAAGTTCAGCTTAACAAGCATACCTTATTTATTAATGGCTTTTATAACTGTTTAAGCAGGAAAGTCTTATATTTAGCACTGTGTGATTTCTGTCCTTGGTTTTTATGTGGGGGTGACAGGAAGAGAGTTTAAAACTTGAATTCATGAGCATCTTCTTGATGTAAGGAACAAAAAAAAAAACTACAAGTGCCTTATATAGGCAAATTAATACAATTCCAGATCACCGTTTTAAATTTTTAGTTGTTGAGCAGGTTTTAAAAGATGACAGAGGGTTTTTTTGATGCACATTTGTTCAAAAGAGAGTTAGGACTGCAACTTAAATTAGATGCAACAACATTTCCTGGACTTAATAATGCTGTTTCAATTAGGTCATTTTCAAGCTAAAGTTTTTAAGTAGCTAATTGATCCCATTTAGTTTGGTGCCATTCATTGCTGCTTTTTCAGCACATGACTGTTTTATTTTTGGTATTTAAATCATTTTTTTGTCTGTGTTAAAATGTCAGTTCTGATGAAGTCCTTATAAAAAATAGGATGAAAGTGCTTAATGTTTGCTTTGAATAAAATATTTATTCTTCCAGTATCTGCAAGTTTCAACATTGTTTTACTGCAGCAATAGTGTTATAAAATATTTATGTTGATTCTTGCAAAAAGATTGAACCTTATTATGCCAAGATTAATATATGATGATCAGACTGGTTTTATACTACATAGAAAGGTCTCAGGATAGCATAATTAGACATAATACTTTAATAGATCTGGTAATAAAAACATAAAAGAACTAACTATAATAAGTCTAGATATGAATAAGGATTTTGATTCTATCAGTTGGAATTGTTTGTTCAAAGCATTTAAACAATATGAATTTCCCCTAGATTATATAAATCTTATAAATAATCTATATAATAACTCATTCTCTTTTGTTAAAATTTACTCTTTTCTTTCTAGCTCTTTCAAAATATTAAAAGGTACAAAACAGGGTTGTCCCTTGTCACCTCTATTATTTGCTCTGACAACTGAACCTTTTGCAAACTTCATTAGCTCTAATAGCAAAATTCAGGGATTTTCAATAGAAGAAAGCTATCCCTGTAAAATTCAGTTATTTTCAGATGGCATTTTAAAAATAAGTGATGATGTTGAAGCTTCAAAAGAAACTTAACTAAGTCTATTATTTACTTTGAAAAAGTAACAGGTTCAATGTGGATCCCTGATTATTAATAAAAAAGTTAAAAAAGATTTAAGAAAGTATAAAAATGTTATTTGGGACATTCCACAAATCATGGAATTATAATTAACTCTAATTTAAAAGACTCAATAACAGTAAATTATAGTAATTTAATAGACACTGTTACTAAAATAATTATTAATTGTAATATTTTTTTTACAATGGAAGATAAACTTACATTAATAAAAATGATAATTCTACCAAAAATACTTTTCTATCTACAATCACTAATTATTCTCCCTCTGAAAAAAAAATCTTTAAGAAATAAAATTCTATTCTTCTTAATTTTCTCTGGTTCCCCAATAAACCAAGAATATCATTTGATTAGCATGTTGAAAGTTGGCAAGAAGGTGGATTGAGTTTTCCAAATGTTCTTTTATATTCCACATCCATAATTCTCAATTTAATATCTCTATGGTTAAATTCCTCTTACCAATCAACTTGGAAATCCATTCATGAAAGATTACTAAATAATAACAGCTATGCTGTAGAATCTTTCTCTAAAATTGAAATTAATATATTTTACTGGATTTTGAAAGACTTATGTTTACATAAAAAGAAAAAAAAATACTATTCCTCTCCCTTCACTCATTACATCCACATAAGTTATTAAAGATTCATGAATTCTAATAATAATTTATAAAATAATAAGAGAAGATTTTGGTTCTGCAGATTAATTATTTTGGAATTACTCAACTAAGCCTCTACTAAGATTAATAAGAACACTTTTTCTGATGAAGATAAATCCTTAATTCTTTAATATATGGGAAAATCTACTTCTTTTCTTTATTGGAATATATATACATTGAGATTTCTTCACAGCGCTTTTTTAACTCCACATAAAGTCAGTTTAATATATGGGAAAATTAATTGGAGGTGTAATGAACTCTAATGCAGATTGGTTTCATACAATATTGGATAGCAAAATAGTAACTCCTTTTTGGGTTGAATTTAGAATTTTTGCTTAAGCTTTCTGAACAGATAATTGTATCATTTATAACTCCTTGATCTTATTTAATGCTCCAGTTCTAGATTCTGTTCCTAAGGTGCAGCTGCCCCTCCTTTAGTTAATTTTAGCTATAGGAAGAAAAACAGTCACAATGAATTGGAAGTGTAAAACTACTCTTTCTTTCACTGAATACATTAATATAGCAAAAAATGTCTGTAAAAAATAATTGTCAACTGCTAACATGTAAACTTAGAATATTACTCACCAGTTTAGACTTTGGTCAAAATTAAATGAGTTACTTGATAAATTTTAATGTCATTGCAGTGGTGGTGCTGCGGTAGCGTTGTCGCCTCACAGTAAGATGTTGTCCTGTTCGATTCTCAGCTAGAGCGTCTTCTCTGTGGAGACATGCATGTATGGGCGTACCTTCATTGAAGGTAGTGCGTCAGAGCCGGTAACTCGGCACGTAAAAATCTACTGCCAATCATTAGCGGACCGGAGTTCCGCTGTGGCGAACCCTAACCGGGAAAAGCCAAAAGACACAACAACTTGATAAATTTTAATGATTTAGTTTTCTATGTTTGATTTTGCTGTGGGTATCTGTAAATAGTTATGTGTTTGTTCTATTTATCTTTAAATAATTTTGTACAATCTTTATTTTAAAATTAATAAAAAGTTGTTCTTTTAAAAAAAGTATGAAGTCTATATAATGAATGTGCTTTGAAGTCTGAACTTTTCATGGCTGAAAATAAAGCCTCAGTCAAAATGGTTAAAAAACATTATATCATGAAATGTGAAGATCTGTGAAAAGTGTGTGTGTGTGTGTGTGTGTGTGTGTGTGTGTGTGTGTGTGTGTGTGTGTGTGTGTGTGTGTAAGTATACCTGTAGTACAAGAAAATCAACTATTTTAGCAAAACATTTGCCTTTAATTACCTTACTACAGAGGAGGCAATCATGCTACAAAG
Organism: Protopterus annectens; assembly: GCF_019279795.1. NCBI lineage: Eukaryota > Metazoa > Chordata > Ceratodontiformes > Protopteridae > Protopterus > Protopterus annectens. The sequence continues at coordinate 1,112,509,410 of NC_056730.1, forward strand.
GCTATAACAAACACATGAATGTCATCTCTGAAGATGCAACAAAATGACTCCATTTCTAAGTAGAACAAAAAAGAATACTACCATTTATGAGCTCAGTAACAGTAAAAAAGTTGCGATGGTGGAAATTACATCAACTATAATTTATTCCACAAGGAAATCATTCACAGATGAGCAAAAAAGGCCTCAAAGTCAACAGAAAAAATCTGAAATTAAACTTTTAAGCCTTCCCTTTGAGGTACTGGAGAACATGGAGAAATACAGGAAATGACAGTTCCTGGCCATACTATTCAATTGTCTCACTGACTTTGAAGAAGGTCCTTGATTTTGTTTCTTATTTTTGCCTTGTCTTTTGTAACATTTTTTATTTTTCTTGTAAACCACTGAGAATTGCAGTCAGTCAATAATCCTGGACATCAGTGTTTTTTTTTCTTGTTCTGAAAATGCATACTGGTGCAAAACTTGTTTTTCAATTAACTTTTTTTAAGTTAATTAGAGAAATACTTAAAAAAAGTTCACTGACTTTGGACCTTCATTCCCAGTACAATCAAAAGGAGTGCAACAGTGACAAGCTACACATAGCTAACTTGTATACAATGCAGTCATCTTAAAATACCACCAACGCATGTAATGAGTGTTTGCTCATCATTCTAGGTAAGTCATGTAGTACAAAATGTTATGATGTATTATTTAATCAGCGATACTATGCTGGGGATCCCTAAAGAACTCCACCTCTAGTGTTAAAGATCATGGTAAAAAGGCTCTGTGTCCACGATGCAGAGATTTCTGATTCAGAGACATGTTAGCTGCCATGAGGAAAGACATCAATATCAGCAAATTTGCATGTCTCTAAACAACAGTCAAATCAGAACTTCCTGACAGCTACACTGTGTTCGCACAGTCCCCCCATTCACTCTCTTAAACACACACACGCACACACACACACACACACACACACACACACAGACACACACACACACACACACACAGTCTTTGTAACATGTACCCATACAAAAAGTCCTCAATGTCTCCTTTTTTCTGTACCTCTAAATCATGGATGATTGGCATCATTCAATAATGACAGATGGTACAGTTTCACCCTTCACATCCTTTTGCATATCCAGGGTAGTGCAAAAAGCTGTTAGACTATCAACTTTCACAGTTTCTAGGAGGCATAATTTAACTTTGTCCCTGATATTATCCAGTCTTGCTATACAAAGTTGTGAGGTAGGCCTACTGTTCCCTGCCAAGGTTGCTTGGAGACCTTTTCACTATGTTTGTAGTTTTGTCTTTTTGACATTGCTTAAAAAAAGGCTCTAAGAGGGTGGAAAAGTTTAGGCAATACCAAAAATCCTAGGGGAAACAGGTGCAGCCCATACTCCACAAAGTAGAGTGGTCATTCGACCATGTCATCCCATGCTGGCAGATACTGGCTCTCCATGGAGTGACACCAGAAACTATTTCACGTATTAAAATTAATCATTTTATGTTCACACTGTGGCATCCTCTTGGTGAAGGTAGAATGCTGCTCATTTCAAGGCTTCTACTGATCTGTGACACATATAAACAGAGCTCCACAGGGTCTCTTTTCATATAGTCCATTGAGGTATGTCTCAGGTCATTTACACCCACATGGACTATGACAGAATCACATTGGTACCTGAGGTGCAGTAACTTGAGTGCATGCATGATAGTGTGGATCCTGGCTCCAGATAGGCATCTAACCATTATCTTCTCTTTGTCTAACTTGATGAGTGGGGTATCAGCGTGTCACACAATGGAGTTGCCAGTGACAAGAGTATTAATTAAAGTATATACTTGCCTTATGAGCTTTGTTCTTGGGGGACCATTGGGTGCAGACTTATGTCAGATGTTTGGTGTTGTTTTTGGTGTGTGCTTTAGTGATTGCTGAGAAGCAATGTTGCCACTGGGTGGCTTTGGAAGTCTTTCAGATTTGGGAAGGTTTCTTTTAAGTGCCTCAGAATAAGACAATACGTGAGTGTGGCTAGTGATGTGTCTGTGTGTGAGGGATTTTTGCCTCCAAGAAAGTTGTCCATTTATATCTCTCACATACAGTGTTACTTTCTTTAATGACTAACTGATTGTCTGAGAACATGAGACAATTGCTGCATTGACTTAGGATGTCCAAATCTACCAAGCTGACCAGAGAGGTATTTTAAAATTGGATATCCATGTTGTCCAGTCCTGCAATAGAGGGGCTGTTTATGATTAAGGATTGAGTTTTAACAGGGTTTTCCCATGGTAGTTTCTGAGCTTAAAGGCAAAATGTTATACAGTGCTAGGATATGGCAGTGAAATTCAATGCACAAGCTAGCTGCTTATTTCTACACAATAAGTGTATATGTGTGTGTGTATATATATATATATATATATATATATATATATATATATATATATATATATATATATATATAAAACACACACACACACACACACACACACATATATGTATAGTATATATATATATATATATATATATATATATATATATATATACATACACATACATACACACGAGTCTACTTTGTTTCGCTGAATCTCATTTCACTGAATTTCATTTTACCCCAACCACTTCACTGAAAACTCAAATTACTGAAAACTCATTTCACTGAATCTCATTTCACTGAACTGCAGTTAGTATACATGGCACTGTGTAGAGTACTGTAATGCAAGTAAAAGGTATTTGCCCTTTTCCTCACTGTAGTCTGATCCTGCAGTTAGTATATATAGTTGAGGTGTGTGGGGGGCCAAAGCCCCCCACGTAGTTTGAGTACATATTGTCTTCTGCAGAGAGTTAGTCACTGGTGTTGTAACTATGCACGTCTATTGTTTAAAATGTTTTGTTTTGAAGTTTTTGGTAAAATAAAATACAAAACAAACAAGGTGGAGCTGTGCCACTCTGCACAGTGTCATATGCACTACGTTCAGTTCAGTGAAATGAGATTCAGTGAAATGAGTTTTCAGTAATATGTGTTTTCAGCAATGTGGTCGGGGTGAAATGAAATTCAGTGAAATGAGATTCAACTAAACAAAGTAGACCCATATATATATATATATATATATATATATATATATATATATATATATATTGCTGCAGAGCATGGAATGGAAGGTGTTCAACAAAATGTTTAAGGTGCCCCATGTCACACAGGCTACCCTTTCTATTTTTGGCTTATGGTATTCCTATGCAGGAAAAAGCAAACACCTGTCAGTCTGTTAAATACTGAAAATGCTGTAAAGTTTTGAACCCATTCACAAGCAATCCTTACCTCTGTGGTACATTTCAGACTGGTTAATAATATAAAATGCATTTTTCATTTGAAATATTTGTATAAAATGTAAGTTTCAGCTGATGATATTTACGGTATACTTTTCCCTCCCTAAATGCTGCAGCCTATGTACTCTGACTTTCCTGATAACTTAAGTGCTTGTTTTGCTCTGTGCCTGAGCAGGCCAACTTTAGATAGTTTTATACACGGTAGAATTTCTCATTGTTTGCTATAGTGACATACTGATGCTTGAAGTTGATGTTATAATAGGGCTTTGGCATCAAGGGGTAGCAGAAAAATAATAATTGTTTTTTTTCAGTATTATGAATGATCTCTCTCTTAAGTTTGGAGTGATATTGCAGCAAGAATATATAACTAAATAGATGTAGGAGGCAAAGTCACCCTCTAAAAATATTTAGTTTATATTTTAGGTTATGAATACCCCATACTGTCAGAAAATATAAGTTTAGAGCTTTTTATTCATGAAGTAATAGATTTCATGATGAAGTATAAGAGCTGTTATCTTTACAGCATGTGCATTTCCAGCAAGTGTAGTAGGCCCTCTGTAACTGTACAGACTGCAAAAAAATGTAAATTTGTATTTTAATTTTGAAACTATAAAATCACATCCATGACATTTTCATGCATTTTTAGTGTAATTACTACTGTATTTCTTCTTCTTTAAGTTTGTGTCACCCACAAACATAGTCATTTAATGAAGATATTTCTCTTGACAATAGTCATTCCATTCTCATTTCTAATGACTCTTTTATACTGAATTTTTCTCTTGGTCTTTTTGTTACTCATACATACAAACAGTCAGGCTCACTATCATTGGATTTGAGCTCTAGTTGTGGGGAGCCATTATTAGGCAAACATGAAGAAGGTTTGCTGCCCATGAGTGAGAAAGCAGCACTGAATGAGTAACCATGGAGAAGGCAGTGATTTTTTAATTATCTTAAACAATTTGTAATGCTGCTTGGACTTACAGGAACTCCTACAACATCAGGTCCATACTGTGCTTGCTTCAGCATGTGATGAGCCATCTTCACCCCAGAGCAGTAACTAAGGAGTCTCAGTCCTCACCACTGTGTCTGGTAAGGGAGTATCACTAAAAGCAGGGATAGAAATACACAATTCCCCTAAGAGTACACTGGGGACAGGCTCCAAACCTGGGACTGAACTATATGCTTTACTTAAGGTCCCCATTGAGTCTCCACACTAACCACTCCAGAGCACTGTTTCCCAGTTCTAGGTATCTGATAAACTCATTCTTAAATGTCTGATATTCACACATATATATGGGAAAGACTGACACATATTTTCCTGGTGTGTCCCCTTTCCCAAATTACAAGATAACAGCTGCCACCAGTCAAATACCACAATACCCTTCAAAAGGGGTGCTCAATTATATTGGGTAAAATAGATTTGATGCAAATGGTAGCATGTAACCCAAGCAGTAAGGCTTTTTGGAATTGTCCTGGCATTATCACAATAAGCATAAACACTCTCAAGTTATTAAAAGTATTCATTAAATAACCAACCACAATAAGAGGTAATAAAATATTTAATAATAAATAAAAGGATTTAAAACATGTAAACACTGAAAAACAAATTCCATTAAACAACCGAGTTTCACTCACAAGAAATATGAAAATAATACTGTAGGACAGATCCCATATTGCTTTTAGAAAACCTCTAACTAGCTGTAGTTCTCTATCTGAAGATTAACTGCCCTTGTCTAATCTAAACAACTTAGCTAGACAAGATTATACTCTTACTTCTGCAAAGTAGGATGAGGAATTACATCCACACTCCAGGCTTTTGTCTGTCCTCAGTGACTGGAACAACTACTCTGGAAACAACTGGACTACTACTGCTAAACACCTCTGGAAAGTAACTGAACAGCTGACTCAGAACCTGTTTTTGTAGCAGATTTTTAAAAGTAATAAGGAAGCTGCTATGATAATTCTACTCTCTCATATCAGACTTTGAAAAGTAATCAAACAGTTGCAGTGAAGATTCTATTCTCCCAGCCCTGGCACACAATGACATCACATCTAGATCAGCTGACTCTGGCATAACATACATTCGGAATTCTCTTTAGAAAAGTACGTAAATTTGGTCAGCCAGAAGAACACTGTTTGACATTCAAACATCTTGCATAAATCATAGTGATAATCACAAGACATAAAATAATTTATACAATTATAGCTAGTCATGCTGGCCTGCAATACAAGAACTACAGTGGATATTTTTGAAAAGAAGTGTTCTGCATTATTCAGAAATCTTGGATATCTCACATGAAGCAAATAGAAGTAAGAAATGAACATGACATGAGATAATAATTTACAATTATTTCCAGTTATTTACAAAACTTCAACCAGTCATACCAGCACAGATAACGATATCTAATATCCTCACACAGCACATGAATGTACATCTCAGATACAGGGAACCATTGTTATATTGGCAACCCCCCCCCCAAATAGTTACTGTTGACATACCACCACACCCATGCTCTGTTAGATGACTGAACAACATGGCAGACCAATCTGACATCCCTCAATCCCAAAATCATTGAACTGGTGGCACAGATCAGTCCCATTCTCCCCATTTAGCTTCTCCAACATGCAGGCTAATAACTGAACCCATATCTATGTTTCACTTAAGGCTTTATCCTTGTTCATCATGGAGCTGGCTTAACACTGCAGTTTAGTAAGCAGTGGCTTCCACTTGTACCCTTTGTGCATATTTGTGGTATTTAGAAATGTATATATTATTTCCTTGTCGTATTCTCTTCTGTTCCGTTCTCTGAATGGTTGACACTGTCATCCTGGATCCTTTTGCCATGAGATGATTTCATATTACCTAATGATTTAGCTTTCCTTTCATTTCTATGCTTTCAGCCGAATCATGTGTACCCTATAAGAACTTGCAGCCAGTATTAAGCAGTGGGAGCTGCAAGATGAATCTTGGTTATTTAATAGGTATTGTATATTACTAATTTAGATATCCAGTTTAATCATAGCTCTATTTTTGCAAAACTAATGTTGTATGCACATGTATTCCTCACAAATATTAGTAGATTGCAAAGTGGAAGCAAACAAAGATACATGATTGGTAAATAAATTGTTAAAGACTTTTAATCTCCAGAGGGCCTGCAATACAAGAGCCATAGTGGATATTCTTGAAAAGAAGTGCTCTGCATTATTCAGAAATCTTGGATATCTCACATGAAGCAAATGGAACCAAGAAATGAACATGTATTTTTTCAGAAGCAGTAGCTAATATACTACAGACTGTTAACAAATGTGCCAGTGGCAAAAAAATGATTGCAGGCATATGTGAATCTAAAGATTTCAACCACGCAGCCTAATTTATGCTACCATGGTATTATATTGCAATATCTATTTTCTGAATTGTCTAAACAAGGGCAAGATGAAATATGTTACTATCATCATTATATAGTATAAGAAAGTAACAGAAATTAAGGAAAATAATTCATACAGAATACTCAGAGTACAGTAAAATTAAAAAAGACAAACCAAGCCATTTCCATATTGCAGGGCTAACTAGTGTGCAAAGAACTAGTCACATAAGTACTGTTTATGTTGGGCATGTTTTTGTTATTACAAATTATCATGAGAACAATAGGAGAGTAGAAAGCTTTACTGAAAATATGTATTATCCCTGGGCTTCAAAGGAATAAATGAAAGTAATAAATCTTACCTCCATTCATAGCATCTATTCTTATTTTCAGTTGATTAGGTCCTGTCAGAAGACCCTTGATTGCACTGAAATCAAATATATTTCGAAGAACGTTGAGGTAAATGTCCACTGAATCCACAATTTCAACTGGCAAGAGAAAGCATACAAAATTTCTGATGAGACTATATCAGAGTTTTAGTGAGCCATGGCTGCAGGCAATATCTTTGTTTACAAAAATTATCATTGCAGAGTGACAGAACCTAACGACAACCAGCATAAGTAAAGCATTACCATGTACCTCTCTGCAGTCATACAGAGCATTCATATGACACAGGTACTCATGTACATGTAATAAACACCATCTTGTTAATGCTCTCCATCCAGCTTCTGATTGAAATTACTGTCCTCTTCTATCAAGGGGACTTTGCATTCAGTAAGACAACCAGTTGCAAACTGAAACAGAAATTAAAATAAAAAATATATCTTTGTATACTACTTTTGTTGCTGAATTTACTGTTTGTTTAGATATCAGCATGAAAACAGAAACAATACTGCATCTATCTGCAATTTTTATTTTAAGTCAGATGTCTACACATCTTTCTAGACATATTAACAAATTCTATCAAACATAAAAAATCAGCTGTTTGGAATTTGTATTTCTATCTATCTATCTATCTATCTATCTATCTATCTATCTATCTATCTATCTATCTATCTATCTCTCCATCTATTCACTTCCTGCATACCCCATAGTTCCAAAGTTCAGATTGTCTGTGCCAGACAAGTACTTACCTTGCAATACTTTTGCATTCTCTTTGAGCTTTTATGTTATGTTTTATACCGAAACAAAGGTACATAATATGTTCTACCTACCAGTGGTAAATTAAATTAGAGTAACAGAAGATTATTCAACAGTATGCTGTAAGGCACAAGAGAAATTCAATCATTGTCTTGTCTTGACTAAAATAGGCAGTAAAATGACAGGTACTGTAAATTGTAACTAAATGTCTATTTTTCAGGGATAATGAACAGCAAAGCAGCTGGTCCTGCCAAGCACATACAGGACTTTAACCAGGTCTCCAATCATAATGATCTGGTCATGTGTTCATGACATGGATGTCAAGTTTGAGAGGTGAATGTTGGTATCCATTTTACAAACACATGACTAGTTCAGCAGTCAACCTGATGTATAATTGTCTCTGATAAAATATTGAAGGCGCTGCGTTTTTACACCTATACTGAACATTTGTACTTATGACAATACTGATATAGCAGTTTGCAAAACAAATTTCCATAGTTTGTTGGTACTGCATTTAGGTCTGAAGTCTAAAGGATGCAGATTCCTTGAAGCCATAAATAACATTTTTCTCTCCCATATATTTATCTAACTGTATTTTACAAATGTCCAATGATAGTGATATACAAATGTCTAAAGAGAATATGTACCATTGTGAGGGCGTAATATGTGATAACTATCCTTTTTCTTGACTGCAATCTAGGAGCCCTGGGCTCAATCAGTGAGACTGGTCATTTTGGTGGAGATAACCAGGGAGGGGACTGTTGGGGAAGGTATGGAATACTGGCATAGCCTCCCACCTTCTGGTACAAATCAGAACGACACCGTGATTATGCATGTTTTTCTTCACAGCAACAGGACAAGGTGCAGCTCACTGCCTCACAATCACAGGCATGACAGCATGCATGTAACATATATGAGGTATCACGGTACAGTGTGCCTTCAGCTGGGGATAGTTCATTCCCTTGCATGGATAAAAAATCCCTGCCCCAGTTACAGTGCAATAACCTTCATCTCAAATCTTGCCTACTGTAAAGGAATAAATGGATAATCTGAGATAGGAGAAAACCGATGATCAGCATTTTAGGCAGAAACCAAATGTGTAATAAGAAAGACTTATTTTTAAGATTGTGTGAAAATGAAATAAACATTTTTGATACTATGAAATATAAATATCTTATATCTGAAACAGCTGCTTTATATGCTTTATTAGTGCAAATATTTAAGCTGCAAATGCTGATTGCTAATAAATGAGGAGCTACTGTTGTTTTCAATGGTAGTAAATATCTGAAAGGTAGAGAAGAATCATTTTCAGATACAATGTCTTATGAAAATCGTCAGCTAATTCAGATGTCTAGTTTCAAGATATGTTGATACTACAATGTATGAACTATTGCTAAATGGACATATTTCAAAAATGGAATATGGTTCCTGTAAAGTAGAAAATCCAAAATAACCAACACATTTTGGTTTTCCTAAAATACACAAAAAGTAAGAGATGCATCCATAAGACAAATATTTGGTAGTCACAGGTCCTTAGCTGAAGTAGTTTTTTATGTTATTTCTTAAATTTCCTACATACTTCATCATCTCTTCCCACTTTTAATTGTAGCTTTCTGAGAGCATTATTTATAAGAGCCTTAACGTGTGTAGCCCTAAAATACCCCTTCAAATCAGGTGATCATAAACCACTTGTTCTATTGGAATGATCAACTTATCCCACTTGAGTCTTGCCCTCTTCCCCTCCCAGATAAAATCTTTTAATTCTTTATCAATTTACTTTCCTCAGCGTCTTGTGTCATTTATAAAAATATGCCCAACCTGTGTATAAAACTAAAAGGACTAAAAAGATTTTTACTGCTTGTATTTTGCTATTCATATCCATAGACAAGAGCTTCTAGTTTCTTAGTTCTTGTGTTATCTTTTGTTAAGCCTTTTCCCACATATCCTTACTTACCATAACAGAATCCTTTTTAACCCATACTCCTAAATATTTCATTTTATCATGGTCCCATAAATATGGGTATTGTTGAACCAATTTATGTGTGGTTACACAGTTCACAGCAATAGCTTAATTTTACATACCAAAAGCACTTGAGACTGTCTCAGAATATTGCACAATGTGGTGTTCTTTTCTGGTTTTATCAGAAACACAATAATATTGTCTGCAAATAAAGTCAACTTTTCTTGATTACTGTACCAATTATATCCTCAAAATTATGAGTTCCTTATTTTCTTTGCTAATGGCTCTAAATATAAAGCAAGTAACAATGGTGGAGAGGGCACCCCTGTCTGGTTCCTCTGTCCAGACACAACTTAACAGAGAAGAACTTCCCCACTTTGATTTTCACCTCCAATCCCTCAAATATCCTTCTAAGTAACCCTATTATTGTCAGCATGGTAGCTACACTATGGTAACCAAATTTCAGACTTCTGTGTAGTGCATTGAAATAGGCTTGACATTTACCTAAGTACTATTACTGTTGTTTATTTCTTAAATTGTTCAGTCTGTAATAAAAACTATGACTTATATTTATAGAAAACCAGTTGAAAGAAATAGGATCCTTTGTTATAAGAATCCCAACCACCTGAAATATGTGAGAAATGATTTGGACATATACATAAAAACATAAGTATTTTTAAAATTATAATGAGATAGCAATTTTAAACAGAAGTAAATGTAGGGGATATGTAGTGGAATTTTTAATTGTAGCTTTTCACAATATAGAAGAAAAAAGATTTAATTTTTGTAGAAACATAATTGTGAATAAGAAACTTGTTACAAAACGATAAACACAAATTATAACAAAGTATACACATGATAGTAAAGAGTTCTAAATAACTGGCAGAAATATTGGAGTGTGCCTCTAATAAAATAATATTAGATCACCTGTAAGACTATATGTTATCTATACGAGAAATGTTACTAGGCATAGCTCAACCCTCAATGGTCTATCCATATACTTTGCCTTCTACAGACTGCTGAGGGGTGATATATGTCTGGCATACAAGGCATCCCATGATCTCACTTGGATGGACCTATTACATACCCACAAAACAAATATTATCAGAACTACCTGATCCAGCAACTTACCTTACTTGTGACACAAATAGGACATGGAGAGACAAGTATGTGTCTCAGATAATACCCCTTCTCCCATCAGTGTTCTTTCCTGATCCTATCCAAGTATAACCTGGACTAGTGGATGGGAAATCAGAAATTCACCCCTGGTCTGTCACCTGTTTCTTTAATGGATAGAGGCAGCCTGTAAATGTTTGACCACACATGTCCTAGCTTACACATACCCTTAAATATAACCTCTAGTGCATCATACTTGTCGGATAAATATGGGATGTATGGCTAGGCTTAAAAAGACCCCTGTGGTAATTTGTTTGTTATATACCTACTAAATTCTGCTAAAAGTAATCTTGACTGAAAACTTATGTTATCCAGGAACTTGTTGCACATGCTATTCTAACTGTTTCTGTAATTTCATTGCTAGTATGTTCACTTGCACTGCAAAGCACTTTATATGTAAGCAAAACAGAATGAAACTTTAGAGATCATATAAGAGAATACAATTATGATGTAAAAAGTATGGATAATGCTTTATGAAGATATCTCCATGCAGTAACATTCTCAACAGTATTCTTAACAATCAGAAGAAAATATCCAACGCTGTACAAACCACAGCACACTAAAATATAGTATATTTGCTTAGCTCGGCAAAAGGACATTTATAAAAGATGAAAGCACCGAACAGCTAAACAGCTATGCTACAGTATGTTAAAGCATGCTGTGGTTTACACATCTGATTTGTCTATGTAATTTCAATTTGAATCATTTGATGGTTTTTCTTTAAAAAGTGTTTTAGCTTTGATAGTGTACAAAACATTTGTTGGTTTGTCTTAATGAAACTTTTATTGTTAGATACTTTGTATGTGTCACTTTTTTAAGGTGATCGGAGTAGAAATGGGAAGAAACAGACTTTTACTGGAAGGCAAGTTGAAATGGCTGACAGGTGGCACTTAATTAAAAGGTGAATAAACTGTATCTTCATCAAAAAGTTCAGCTACATATTTTAAGAACAGAAGAGTAGAAGCAGCTGTTGGTTATACTTGTTTAGAGGTGTACAAATCTGAGAACCTTTTCCACTTACCATGAAAGACTTCCCCAGTGTTGAGCTTTGAGGCTTCTTGAAGTATATGAACCATATCTGGGAAGAACACGTCTCTGACAAGGACTATTCTAATATCATCCATGTAACCAATGTGAAACTCTTTAGGTGTGGATTCACCAAAGACCTTTCTGCTGTATCAAGATGATGCAGTGGATTGGAAGTTCTTCTGAGTTCATCTGAGCTATTTGAAAGAACTGTAGCTACCCTGACCACAGGCATGCTATGAGGATGAAGGTTTTGTTTCTCTTCTTGCTCTTAGCAGAACTTTTGGAAGGAGATGCTTGGACAGAATGAATAGAAACGTTCCTGCTTACATGGCATACACAATTCATCCACAGTCCTAGAGCAGAACTTTTTACCTGATGGCTGCACTGAGAGGTGAGCAAGTCCATCTCTATGCTTCTCCATATCTATACTATTGCACAAAAACTTTCTTATTAGCTGCCACGCACATTGGATGGCAAAGAAACCCGCACATATAATCTCCTGATGTATTATGGTTAAAAGGTAGTTTAGATGGCTTGGAGATGTAGGACAGCCCAGTGCTATGTTAACTAAGCTGCAAAATGGATACATGTGGGTTCCTTCTTATTTCTGACATATCAGCATAACTGTGATGTTATCAATAACAATGCATAAAGTGCCTGGGTATAGAATTGATTTGAAAATCTATACTGCAAAGACCAAGGCTGTCATCTCTTCAGGATTTATATATTTATTTATGAGCTTAATGGAACTCCTGTACTCTTGGGGTACCTATATGTGAAGTATCTGTTGTAAAGGAATAAGTAGGTTCCATATCAGCAAAGCTGACTTTGAGTTAATCTTAACTTGTAATCAAGACAGGATTTCCATATAGACTGCTGGGATAAGGGAAACTCACCTGAGAAAGTGGGGAAGGATGTCAGTTTCACAGCATTTTATCGTTTTATGATATACTGCATTTTCCTCCTATGTAATCCAGTTGACGGAACTATGGAGACGTATATTGCCATGTTCTGCAGGGTTTGTAAAAAGACTCATGTCTTTCAAGCAACTCTTCTGTACTACTCAAGTAAAATCTGATGCAGAAAAAGGCTTTTTTCCTGGGGCAAGGACAGCCTGATTGCTTTGGAATCTAGAGCTGTGCTACAAAGATCTTGGTGCACACTGGTGTCAAATTTGATTTTGGCAGGTTCAGAGAGATTCCCTAGTTAGTCAGGGATAGGATCATGTAATCTAGGGATATCTTGAGCTTTTCCTTTGAGGAAACTTACATCATATAATTGTGTAATTAATAATTAAGTGTGCCCCCTTTGTAGCAGAATGGCAAAAAGTGGTGCTAAGCATTTATTAAATATTCTGAGTAACAGAAGCAAAATATAGAATAGTAAATTGAAGTTATTAGTTCCCTACACAAATCTGAGGATTGTCTCTAGTATCTGTGAATGCTGATATGTGAATTACCATCATTTTTGTCCAGGTTTGCTAGCAGTGCATCACTTTTATGTAAGGACAGTGGGACCTGAACTGGGAGCATTTTTTTTGACCAGTAGGTACTTGCTTAAAGTGAAGACATCCAGATGAGGTATTCCACAGACCATCCTTATTTAGTTCTAGAAACAGCTGAGCAGAAGGTTTGTTCTGATCCTGCTTAGGTACCCCTTCCATGTCCAAATGTTTAGCAGCTGTTCTATGTTGAGTACAAGTATGACAGTCTGGTTGGAAGGGAATGGTGACATCATTAGGAAAGGTAAGAACTTTTCCAGCTTTGCCTGGTAACCTGTGGACACCACCATCATTACTAAATGTCTCAAGTTAGGCAAAGCTAGTTACCCATGGTGTAGGACAGCTTCTCATCCAGGATATAAGGGGAAAGACAAGGAGGATGAGCTAGAAGAACTAAGTAGTCGGGAGAAGGGTTAGGTAGTCAGTTCTTTCTGTTTTCCACATTACTGGCTTGGGACCACCTTTATAACATGCCTGCACTGACATATTCTGCCTCTCAGCAAATAATTTTGTTCTTTTTCCAAGATTATTTTTCATTTGAACTATTGTGCCTTACATTGTTTCTGAGAGAATAACAATTTATAAGGGGTAACTCCTGCGGTGCCTTGGAACTTAATGGTAAACAAGCTGATTCACTGCATAGTTTTTCCCTTCTCTTCAAAATTTTTAAATATCCCTTGGAATGGAACACATATGTTTATCTAAAAGTACATGTAGTAACTTCTTTACATCCTCATGGAGGGCTTGATTTCTTAGCCAGGCAGGTATTTTGGCAACACTGACTGGGGCTGCCCCACAACACAAGAATCGATGGTATCATAGCCGAATGTAATTACACACTTCCCCAACTTTTGTAACAGTGTTAGGTAATCTGCCAAGTTCTTACCTCAGAGCATCATTGTCAGCTTTCTTGCTCATGTCTCTACTTTGCTTTAGAATACGTAATTGATATTGAATCATATGAGCCTGGAATTTTATGTTTCTGATTCCAAAGGTGTATGAGGTGTAAATATTCATGTTAGAATAGTTATTTTCCCTGCTTTTTGCATCAGTGGAGATTGTGTTAATTCCAAGTGTTAATTTAGAATGCCTAGCTGTGTCCACTGAAATGCCTATTGGATATACTGCTGGTTTCTTATAAATATCCTTGTAGCAGTCAGGTTTTTTGGAGGTGCATGGTTTGGAATGTAGCTGTAACAAATTGTTTGTAAAGGTATTTATGAAGGACTGAATGACTGGTGGCAGGGTGCTTGTTTTCCATCATTTCCAAAAGTTCATGGTATTTCTCTGGGAATTTGATAAATTCTTGACCTACCACTGCTTAAAATGCTCCCTCATGAGACTGAAAGCCTCATTAAAGGAAGCTCCCTCTCAATTTGGGAAAGGAAGCAATATTGTCTTCAACATTCATATCATAAAATAGCAGTGCATGCATGTGGTCAAAGAAAGCTATATGCTTCCTCATCTTTGAAGTCAGGATCAAATGAAACTTCTGGAGAAGGACTTCTCAGATCTTTTTCACCCTCCAATTTAGAATCAGGTATCTCTTCCAGAGAAGGACCTCTCAAATCTTCTTCATCACAATCTAGTTCAGAATCAGGTATAACTTCTGGAGAAGGGTTTCTCAGATCTGATTCTCCTTGTAACTCAGAATGAGATGTATTTTCAAGATACCAGATCCTCTTGGTCTCCCCTTCTTTTGGCTAATGGAGATATGCCTTAAATAGATGCCCAGTGCTTTCATGGGGGGAGAAGTTTTGCCAGTACCAGAACACAATGTATTCCTCTGCAAACTTTTTGTAATCAACATCTGTGTGAGTTGGAAAAGGTGTCAGCGTGGTAGATAGCCATTGACCAAACACAACTACAAGCAAAATGGTTGTAAGTATTATAACAGTAGCAGTAATAAGAGTCCTGCCTACTACTGGTAGGTGCTTCACTAATATGCATCTCTTGCAATGACGTGGACACCTTTAAAACTCAGGGAATAAACACTAATCTTAAAAGGATTGGCATGCCCACAGAAGCCCAGGAACCACATTTTTTAACTTCTTTGCTAAAAAATTCTGCACAAGATCAAAACCAATATGGGAACAAATGCCAAAAATCGGAAACAATTTCTAAATATTATTCTAGTTCACTTACAAATTAATAGAATGCAGGTTTTGCATCAACATTCATTTTCTAAGCAATTAAGAAATATGAAACTCTAATATTTGGCATTATTGTCTGACTGCAATCATAAGTAATTTTCCTGAAAAAAAAATAGGAGGGACATGGCACAAATATGAGACAAAATATGGAAAGTTCTGCAAAATCAGGGACAGATGAGAGGTATGCTGGGAACTGGGTTCTAGTACTGTAGTACTGTTACAGAAATCACTGAAACATGGCTCATTTCTGATCTTAGAAGTGCACTACCTGTTTCCAAAGGTACTAACAGAGACAGGAGCCTAGCATTCCAAAGTAGTTACCAATGAGCAGACAGTAGGTGAAGTAGTGTCTTAATAGGATTGCAACCCTCAGGCCTGAGAAGGATAGCTGGGGTCTCCTAGGCTATGTGCAGTGTGCTTGTGTAATCCTTCAAAACCAGTCTTCCAGTATTCTCAATTTTTTAATGCTAGTGCTTTTTCTTAGCAATCTTTCCCTTTTTCTGCTAGTTTGAAATATTTTTTCTGATTGAGAGATGGATAGACAGACATCCCATAGTCAAGTCAGTACATTTCTTGTGCTAAAGAAGGCCTTAAAGTTCCAGGTATGATGAGAAGAATTATCTTATTAAATAGGATCATAGGAGTTTACTAAGCTATCGACCCGGAGGTTTTTTCAAGCCTAGTCATTTCATCCCAATGTAATACCATAAATACGCTAGTCAATACCCAGGATTGCATTTAGTAATGATTGCCCATGTCCAGGAAGGTTGTGAGCACTCTCCCTGGTAAGAATTTATGGTGCCCCATCCACTCATCTAGATTCCTTTGGAATAGTATCCTAGAAGTACTCATGACTTGATAGCATATTTCAAAGATGTGGCAGTCACTGGGAGACAAATCTGTCCCTCCAACATGTCATATTTAAGTTGCAGGCCATATTTATGTCCCTGGAATAGGTAGCTCTAGCCTCATTTTATTTACGGATGTACAGCAATTTCACTAGCTTTAGGCCTGAGATTGTTCTGTAAGCCACACATAAGTCTCCCCTAAGAAGTCTATATGATACAGAGTATAGTGACAGGAACTTTGTCGGTCTGTGTAAAGTATGTGCTGGAGTCCCTTGATCTTCTTTATTAGAAACATCAGAGGTCTCTCCAATTGCTGCAGGTACTTTGTACAGTACATGCCGAACAGGATGTTATAGTCAATTATGGGTCTGATTAATGTTGAGTACAGAGGTGTTATAACCTCCTTCGCTCTTGAGGCAATGCCTTTACTAATCAAGTGTGCTACAGGGAAAGCCTTACTTACTACAGTAGATACATGGTAGTCAAAGTTAAGGTCACATTCAACTTGTGATCCCAGATCCCGTACCACTTCATAGGTACTTAGGTATTATTGTTGTTAATTTGATAGTATGAAAGGACATTGTTTTTGATGAAAGGAATGATGATGCATTTCTTTGCATTCAGTTTGAGATCGTGACTAAGACTCCAGTCATTGGTCTGCATAAGATCCAACTGGAGTATACTGACATCATTTGGGGATTCAATAGTTGCATCTAGTTGCAGTAGTCCACAAACTTGGTCAGCTACAACCCCTTAGTTTTTGGCCTGAACTTCTAAGAAGTATATACCAAACAGTAGGGGGCCCAATACTGACCCCTGTGACACCGTGCTGCTGACAGGTATGCTGGTTGATGTGGAGTCACACACTTTGATAGTGTATGTCCAGTTTATGAGACAGCTGGCAACCCATCTTATAACAAAGGGGTTTACATTCAGTTTGCTAAGTTTATCAGTAATGTCTGAGTATGGGATTGTATCAAAAGCCTTTGCCAAGTCAAGGTATGCTGTGTGCACAGATTTGCCCTCATCAATGGCCCTGGTTACATTTTCGAAGAAATCCACCAAATTTAATGGGAAGGATCTCACCTTGATGAAGCTGTTTTGGGTTGGATCCAGGGTTTGGAGGTCACCTATGCCTTTATTTATGAGGTCTATAATAACACGTTCCATGGCCTTACAGATGAGACTGGTCAGGCTTATGAGTCTGTAATTTCCTGGGTCTGTTGCTAGGCCACCTTTATGTAGGGGAATAACGGTTGCTGTTCTCCATTCCACAGGAACAAAGCCTGTGGTTAGGCTATGATTGAAAAGGGTACTTAATGGTGATACTAGTTCATGTTTTAGTTTGTTTAGAAGACAGCCTGGGATGCTGTCTGGTCCCATAGAGGTGGGGTCTTTTTGCCTTTGACAGGCTTTAATGACCTGCTCTTCAGATATGTAGGGATGGGGGGGGGTTGGGGGCAAGGTTTGTGATAAGTTTGGAGGGGATAAGAGAGTAAAACTTTCACCAAACCTATCTACTAGCAGGTTTGATATCTCTACGGGGGTCAGTGTGTATGACACCTTTAGTCAATAGTTTTGCACATGCTTGAGTCTTACCTTTTAGGTTATGTACCTGGCCTAATGGCCTTCACTGAAGCAGAATGCGAGAAAATGTAGTTCCTCTCAGGAACACTTTTGAAATTTTTTTTTTTCTGGGGAAATCATGGGCCACAAAAATAGCCCTCAAAAAATGATGAGCTAGTCAGCTCCACTGGCACACAGGCATAAAACCCTGACTATGACCCCGATGACCCAAGTTCAATTAGTGGCTTGGACTTCTGCTAGAGCTGGTGCAGGAGAAAAGAATGCCAGGACTTCCGCCATGCCTCTGCTCAGGGAAAGAGTGTGGGAATGTATGCCAGGGTAAATGTTCCCTTGAATGAATCCTCAGTGTAGACTGCAGACTTTATGGGAGTGCTGTTTTCAGGGGACAGGGTCAAGTCATTTTTTGAAGCATGTGGCAAGCCCATGCTGACATGAGCTGCATGCTGAGTCCTGGGTGCAATAAATGGCATCTGGAGTGGCGTGAAGATTCATGTTTGTCAAAAAAAATCTAACAACCCCTTATAGCTACCTAAATGATGGCCACTTGTTGGCTTTTGGCCCAGTGTATTGGAAACAAAACAAAAAATGATGCTCAAACCAAGTATAAAAGAATTACAATGGCTAACAAATTGTCCAAACTGGGGTACTTATCACATTCTAGAAGTAGCCTGGGAAACAATGGATGGCTGACTACTGCATGCTTCTTATGGTTAATAAGCAAATAAATAATTGAAGATAGAATGGGTTGCTCTTTCTTTCAGGGCTAAAGGCTGTACTGACATTTTCATCATGGGTAGAAGAAGAGCTCCACTCGTGGAATGTCTAACAGCTGTAGAAATGTTGCTGGATGAATGCATTTCTGCTTATGGCTAATTCCTGTACATGGAACTATACTACAGCAGTAATCTTTATGGTGAGCATACAGTGCTTACAAATTAACCAGGAATTTCCATAACCACAATAAATGCTGTGTATATAAAAATAAACAAAATGTAAATGCATCATTAGCAAATAAACAGACTTTCTCTTGCAATATGTTTCAGTTTTGCATCTGGTTACCATTCCTCTACCTATGGCTGACAGCCAGTTGCACATCATTTTATTTGGACCAGAGCTTACTGTCCAAGTTTCTATGTGGTTATTTCAGAATTCCATACCATCTTCAGCCCCTCCCTCCCTCTTTCTCTCACTATCTTTCTCTTCTATTTTTTTTACTGAAGATGATAATATAAATAACTGCCATAATAAACAATAAAATGTTTAGCACACTAACAAGTCTTTTCTGAAATATAAATACCATTCTATTTTACAGCATTAAAGACTATCAGTAGTGCCTGTGTTAACACTCTTCACCTCTGAATGCATAGAATCCAACATGTAAGCAATGCTGAAGGTTAAGTGGCTTTAAAATCACTGCTCACAAAAAAAAAAAATAAACTGAAAGCAATGTGGTCTGCAAAAGAATGAAACCCCAGAGACATACATTAATAGCAAGGCTGAAACTAATGACAAAGCTGAAGATTAACTAGTAAGTGTTTTTTGTTTCTCTAAAGCTCATCCTTAGAAACTTCTTCAGACTGGAATTGAGATACATTTTGTTGACTTTGGTGTGGTATAACGTGTCATTTTACTCAGATTTTATTTCAACTGCTTATAATGCTGTTTGATATAGTTCAAATAAGGACTAAAAGAACAATCTTGTCTTTTAAAGTTTCTGTAAAAGTGTTTCCCTTTGTCCTACCCACTCATAATCTACTGTGTTAACTTTTTATGATAGTACACTGTCTGTAGAAAAACCTGTAATGGTAAATAACACCCCATTTAAACTGCAGCACACATTAGTAGAAGTTCCAGTAAGATCCAAAGCCTATACAAGATGCGTTATGTTTATCTGAGACATACAGACAACTTCCTTAATTACCCTAAAATAGAGTAAACACTTTTTCCTGGGATCCCACAAAATGAAACCTAGAAACATCTTCTGCAATACTCTAGGCTGAGGTCGATTGCCTTGCTAGGGCACCATATGCAGCTATAATATATATAAATACCAATCATGACTAAGTATAAATATTGATCTAAACAAGGATAGCAGATATGGATTCTTCCCTCCTTTGGCAGTACTGCTACAGTGGCCTGTTTCCATAATAAATTCATTAAACATTGTCCCCAGGTAAGGAAGCAATGTATAGCTGCTGTTCCCCTAAATTTGTATAATCAAACTATCACTTCCTGGAGATCTGCCCAAAGCCTGCATTTCTATCACTTCCCAGTTATGAGGGATTTGTAAAAACTACAAGAAAAACCTAGCCAAGCTAGAGTTTTCTCAGGGTGATAACTTAAACCTCTTGTAATAGAGGTCCAAGAGATATATGCAAATGACCCCTTAAGGACGTCAAGTGTTTCAGCTATACGGCTCCTGAATGTCCACGACTTTTTACTTTTTCTTTTTAAGTCTTTGTGCATACATTGAGGCCAATAAAGCCTAATACCACTAGCTGTAGACATGTATGTTTCAGGCTTCTCATGATCTCATCAGCACAGCATAAGTTAACTGTATATATACTTTATAAACACAGAGTCTTTCACCCAGCTGATGTCCATAACCATTAAGATGTCTACAAAATATCCCAAATAACATCCAAAACAAAAAGTAAAAAAGTCAGACAAACAAACCAAATTAGAAAAAAAAATACAAGTAAAACATAGCCAAGCTAGAGTTTTCAATGTGTGATACTTTAAACCTCCTATAATACAGGCCCATGGGATGTATGCAAATGACCTCTTAAGGACATCAAGTGTTTCAGCTATACAGATTCTGTATGTCCATGACTACTGTCCATGACAACATTTAAGGTATCACACAGTGAAAACTCTAGCTTGGCTAGTTTTTTCTTGAGTTTTTACTAATTAGTTAGTCTGTGTGACCTTTTTACTCTTTGGTTTGGATGTTAGTTGGGATATTTTACAGACACCTAAATAGTTATGGTCATCAGCTGGGTATAAAGACCCTGTGTTTCTGACATTTAGCCAAACAGTCCACTTATGCTGTGCTGATCAGGTAATGAGAAGGTTGAAACATGCATGTCCACAGCTAGAATGCTAGATGTGGAATGCATCCATAAAGTCTTAAAATGATAAAGTAAAAAGCCACTGACATTCAGAAGCCATATAGGTGAAACATTTGATGTCCTCAGGAAGTCACTTGCATTTATCCCATGGGCCTCTATTACAGGAGGTTTATAAGTATTTTTGCAGGGTGTCAAGCTTTCCACCCACCCAGACTTATATATACATACATACACGTACCAATTCCACAGGTGTAGAAACATTAAAAAGAGAAAAATCTCCCAGAAGTAAGGGGTAGCTACTTGCACACACTTAGAAACTGCTCTGTCTATGGAAAACAGCAATTGTAGAGTTTACATTCTCTGAGCTGTAGTTTGCAAGTTAAAACCTCATCTTGTATGCACTCAAAAGAGTATTAAAGAAGCTCATTATACTTCTTCTTTAAGCTCGCCACATAGTGGTAAATCCTCTGCATATAAATCTTGAAGTAGCATGTAACACAAACACCAATAAATAGAAAATTGTCGTTAATATGAATTACCACATAGGTGGCAGTACACTAAACACCAAAAGTGTGATGAGTGACTTAGGGACACAGGTGGACAGTGGTCTCACCTTCAATAACCACATCGCCACAACAGTCAGGAAATCCTTCTATGTGGCACACCTCATCACTAAGGGCTTTTCATCCAGAAAAAAGGAGGTCATTGTCCCACTGTACTCATCCCTCATTAGACCCATTATTGAGTACAATGTCCCATTTGGTATGTACCTCTCAAGACATCTGCAACAGCTGGAAAGGCCGCAGAAATACCTCACTAAAAGAATCACAGGTCTAAATCAGATGCCCTATGCTGACCGTCTAAAACAACTCCAGCTAAACTCTGTGGCATATCATCTACTCACAGGTGATCTCTGCTTAATATACAAGGCCATGTCAAACCCTAAGTTGTTGGACATGCTCCACTTAAAGAAATTCCAATCCCTCAGAGCCACATACTCCAGGGATCTAAACCTTGTCATCACAATGAAGAAAACATGCTGGAGGGATAGGTTCCTGACCCAGAGACTCCCCATACTCTGGAATAGACTGCCCATACATGTCAAGCAGAGTGCCTCCTTAGCCCTCTTCAAAAGGAACCTTGACAATTGGAAGGGAGACAGGAAATTCACTCCAGGGATCAAGTTAGTCACCCTGCTAGTCAGGGGTTCAGGGAAGTAAATATTGTGGGAAGAAATATCCGGGGAATTGTTTGGCTAGGTTTGTATAGGCCCTAGGGCCGATAGCCTAGTACCAGCCTATGAACCTATGAACCTATAATATTCTAATAGCTGTATAACAGATATGCACTAGACTGAAGAGCAATAAAAAACTTACTAGAAGTGTACCTACCATGAGCAAAATGGCAGGCTTCCACATTATATCCACTATATTAGTCCCCACATTAAGAAGCTATATCTAATTTAGAGATCTTCCTCAAACCTCTAACAAACCAAGCTCTCTTTATTTTTTTCAATCTGTCCTCAGCCTCAGAGACAATCAAACACAAACACTGAGGAAATATCTCTGTATAAGCATAAATCTCATCCGAAGAGATGGCCCACCTTGATGATCCAAAAGACAGAGTAGGATCACTTCAGTGGGACTGTCTCTGAATCCAAAAGAGACACCATAAGTGGCAGCAGCCTGTGTTTGGGCTTACAACTGGCAGTGGCCCTTTCTGAATCTGGTGTGTTGCTCTCAGAGAATATTTTTGAACAATTACTACTAGATGACACAAGATCTAATATTAACTTGTGAGATATTAAATTAAACTTGTATATATTGTATTTTGTGATAATTTGATATGCAGGCTTTCTGTCTTTTCCTTATACATATCTGATTTAATTTTAACATAGTAAGCACTTCCACTAGAATAGTTTATTAAACTGATGTATAAAGATGTATTGTTCAAGCACAGGCTAAAGCACATGTTCTAAACCTGTAGGCCTGAGCAGCTAAAACAAGATGCATGAGACCTATGTCCACTCTGATGTGTTACTATTGTTTCAAACACAACATATACATAAAAAGCACCCCATCCTCCACGAGAACTATTAGCGCGTGTGTGTGTGTGTGTGTGTGTGTGTGTGTGTGTGTGTGAAGTACACAATGGAAGGAATGACTGGTGAAAACTGAAGCATTAGGCAAGACTACCATTTGTCTGTAATCTAACAATGTAAATAGGATTAAAAAAATAATAATAATAATACATACCTTAGGAAGAGCTCTTGCACATGGTTAAATTGCCAATCAATTTTCTGTCACTGTCACTGCTTTTATGTTCTATAAAATGTTATCTACTAGACTCATAAAGCAAGCTTGAGTAATATGAGTATTTTATACCTGATTATCCGATGATTGGTGCTCACAAGCTTAACATTTAAGCTATGCACCATTTCAGAAAATGGACTGAAAACATTTTGCTTTTTAGGTTATGATGTTCAGAGGATATTGATTAATGTTTGAATAAAAGTACATAATAATAAATAATCAAGGAAAAATGCAGACTTCTAACATTACCCTGACGTTTGGCATGTACATGGCTTCATAAACTATTTCATTCAGTTTCAGCTGGATACTAAAATAAATGGAATCAATTCTATAAAAGGAAACTGTCCCCAGTTTGTGAGGCTATTCCCAACCCTATTAGAGTAGTGAGTCTGAAAATATCCTGGATTCAGAACTAAATTCTGAAGACCAGGAATATCAGATAACTTGTGAAAGAGTAGAGCTAAAACATCTTGCAGTTTCTTCCACAGTGACAGCTTGATTTCAATAGGCAAACAGTTGCATAAGTGACCTGAGTTCTCAATAGTAAGAAATGACATGCAAAATGTGTAAAGCAGTGTTTAACGGTTGCAGGAAAAAAGGGAAACAAACTGGGAGTTTTGTCATTGGATTGTGTTGGCCAAGAAAAAAACAAATTTCTTAGGGGAATCATTCTCTCCAAAGCATAACTAGATGAATCAAGTTTCATCAAATATCAGGAAATTCATGACAGATGTATGGCATTTCTTCAGATCTATTTGGTTAATTTGTTGCCAGAAATGAAACACAGGTGTTTTTAATTGTGATGACATGCTGATGGTTATTCATTTTAATGACAAAAATAGGAACGATGCATTTATAACAGCAAACATGAAACAACTGTTAATGAGTAATACATAGGCAAATGTTTTTGACCAAAGTTATGGGTATGTATACAGTCAGCATACCTAAATGCATATTCATATAATATTACTATTAATTAAGATAAAAGCATAAAAGACATAACTGTAACAGTGTACATCTTGGGTGGTCACACCTAGAAGATCTCACTTCTAAAGCACAAACTGTCAACCACATACATTTCATATAATCATTGTCAGCCTAGGATTTACTCCCATTGCCTACATTACATGTGACAAAGATAGGTCTGGTTTATCTTTATTATGTTTTATTCTGGAAGCCAGCCATGCCAAAATGCTACTGAAGACAACAATTAATGAGAAATGCTCAGGTACCTAAATCAGGTCATATACGGCTGAATATAGCAAATTTGACTGAACAGCAAGTCACAAACCTGTCTTCATTCAGTTCAGAAACTGCCTTTGGGTAGATGGTGTGACCCCATGTGTAGGCAGCAGACTACTCTCACCCCAAACCAAATAAACGTAACTCTGCCATATTAGCATCTGGGCATAAGATGCACCTCCATGAAGGAGAGCCCTTCAGTGACTAAAAGATTCGGTAATGAAGATTCTATGACTACCTACATCTATTTATACATAAGTTTGTATGCTACATTAATAGAAGCTATATCATATTCTGTAGTCAAGAAGAAAGATTTCTCTCCTGAGAGAAAAGATTCATTTAAACCTCTTCTCCGACTCTAGCTCTATACTAAACTTTTCCATGTTAAATCCACGCAGTTTAGCTCTGTAGTATAAAGGAACAAGGCTATACATGTGATGAGATTTATCTTACAGCTCCTTTACTCTCTATTAGCATATCCTGTGTAATTTTTGATCAAGCCACTTATCAAGAAGTGCTTCTCAGGGGTGGCCCATAGGACTGGACTTCTGGGTTGCAGAAACCTTCCAAATGAAAAGTAGAAAAGTTATTTTACTTTTTTATAATTTAAATTGTTTCTAGTTCTTTATTTTTCCCCAAAAATATTGGACTTTTCCACTTCAGGACTTAAAACGTTTGTACAGATAGAGAGTATATATAGTCATAGTAGATGTTTGTCTTTAGACCCCATATCATATGGAAGGTCAGGCAGTGGCACTCATAACATTGATGGTAGTGAGCTGAGCAGTATTGTAGCAAACAATTTTCTGACACTTGCAACTGCTTGATATGTCATCTGTTTAGGGGGGATGCATTACGACATGTAAACAAAGACATAGGTTTGAAGTATCTGTTTGCTACAGCCCCCAGAGATAAATTCTTGATACCATCCTGCAGCACACAGGGATCCCACAGAGTACATCAGGATGGGTGCTTGACAGCTACTCACATGCTTATGCTCACATACATATTCCTTTTCCTTAAAGAGCAGGATGCCAAGAAAAGTCAAACAAAAAAAATGCAAGTCCTTCCATGCAGAGAATCTTATTGCAGGTCCTCCATCTTCAGAGTTGGCAGTAATCTGACTATCTCTTCACAACCATGCCTGGTATGATGTGGGAAATTATATCAGTGCTTCTGGTGGCCAAGGTGGAAATTATGAGCAAATCACATGCCTTTCCACTAACATAATTAATGGTGGAAAAGCTCATGCTGCACACATGGCAAAGAGCTGAGGACTATGAGAGGTGGACTATCAATTAAACAACATTTATCAGAGATAGAAGAGTTCTTTGCCTCTCTGCATAGGGTTCTGAGTCATTTAAATACTACAACAGAGTCATCGATATTAAAACTAAACTTCTCCGGTCACCAAGAATCAGGTGCTCCAGGTGACTACATATTTACATAAACAAGTATCTGCAAACTGGGTAAGTGTTTTTGTTGTGCAGATTGAATGCTGTAGCACTTTTTTATAAGTATAATCAAAATGTTAGAGTAGCAGATCAACACAGCATGGTAAGGTAGCTATTATCAAGTCCTACCACTACAGACAGTATTATTAATTTCTTCAGTGGGATTCAAATAAGAGTGATAGGTTATATTTACTAGGGGTATTTTCCTATGGTGGGTGGCTGTGGTGGTGCAGCAGTTAGCATTGCCACCTCACAGCAAGAGGTTCTCTAGTTTGATTCTTGGCTGGGGTGGCTTCTGTGAGGAGTCTGCATGTCCACCCTGTGGTCACGTAAAGTTTCCTCCGGGTGCTCCAGTTTCCTCCCAAAGACATGCTGTAGGTGGATTGGACACTCTAAATTGGCCCTAGGTGTAAGTGTGTGTGTGTTCCTTCTGTGGAAGGTGGGGCACTGGGCTGGTAACTCGACACTGTAAAACTCCACTGCCAATCATGAGCGGACAGGTGATCCGCTGTGGTGACCCCTAACCAGGAAAAAGCTGAAAGAAGAAGATTTTCCTTTGGTACATACAAAAGTGATGCTTTAATAAGCTCTATCTGTCTGATGTTGGATATAACTCACACTCTGACAATGACAGCATTCAAGCCTTGGAAAAGGCAGGGGTCATGGTGCAAATGGTGAATACAGGCAATGTGGGGTCCAGATCCTTAACCTAGTCAGCAGAACCACACCTTTTATTCATCTAGTGTATGAAATTCCTCATGCTACTATATTAATTAATTCACACACACACAAACACACACGTGCGCACACAGACACACACACACACACACGCGCGTGCACGCATGTGTGCACGCACACACGCATGCACGCACAGACACACACACACGCACACACGCATGCACGCACACACACACACACACACACACACACACACACACACACACACACACACACACACACACACACACACACACACACACACACACACACACACACACACACACACACACACACATGATATAGATGGTTAATGTGAAGGGTAGTTGTGTGGACCTCATGTCCATTTTCAGCCATGATCTTGTTACACATAAAGAAGTACTACATACTGATATGCAGAAAAATCAACAGCCAAAAGGAGTCCAGCACATCAAAAACAGACACAAGCTTGCAGCAAATCACCACGTATTATTTATTTATTACCATCTGTTTACCAAGAGAGTCAAATTGGGTTTAGAGTTCCAATTTTAGCTGAGGCCTGGAGAGAAATGCTCAAGTGACACAATATTACAGCAGCATAAATTGCATTCAGTACAGTAAGACAAAAAAGACAGTAGAACATTTGCATTGATATGGTATAATGAAAAAATACATATTTGCAAAAGATTACATTTTAGATTAATAATACAGTGAGAAAAAGACAACTATTTATCACATTATTTATAGCACAAACAACAGAAAATTTGGACTGTTATTTGGCATAGATACATATTTGAAATTCAGTGTAAAAAGACAGGAACATAGATGTGGAAGGAGAAGCAAGAGTTATTACAGAAGTGAGGAAAAACAGATAAATTATTAGTAAGACAGACTAGCTGCATAGACTGTATAGATGGGAGGTGAGGTAAGGAAAGTATTGATAGCTGTACATGTTATGATGGGTTGGAATGGATAAAGTGGGCGAGAGTAACTAGGGGCAGTAAAGTAGGAGAGAAAAAATACCGAGGAGGAAAGCATAAGGACAACCAGGAGGATGGTAGCTATTGTTTTAGGCTGCCTTTAAAGCCTTGCAGTGAGTTGCCAGTTTTATGGCAGTAGTGCTTGAGTTCTATTTTCTGGTAACACAGGAAGAGTAGAGTGATTCGCTTGCAGTGTTATAGCATTTGGAAGTAGATGGCAAGCTTTCGTTACTGGATCTCAGGAGTCTTGGAGAGTAGTGTCTGAAGGTGTTATGTAGCAATAGGCAGGCATTGCGTTTTGTAAATTTGTTTATTTGCAGTAATTAGTTGGTAATAGGTAAGGTGGTTGGTTAATTCTAGACATTTGAGTTTCTTTAGTGCAATACAATGATGAGTACAATGGGGTAGAACTGAAACAAATGCAACTACCTTGTTGTAGCATGCTTCTAATTTATTTTATTGGATAGCGTGTAGGTTGGTTAGTATGGGTGATGCATAAAGTAGAGAGAGGAGCAGGTAAGACACTGCTAGTGATGTTCTGGAGGAATTAGTGAGGTAGTGTGCATTTCTGTACATAAATCCTAGTTTTTGGTGATTTTTTTTTTTATTTCATAGAATGTTTAATGCTTAAGCCAAAGTTTAATTAGTTGTCTATTATGACACCTAATGATTTGGTATTGAATACATTATTTATTTATTTATTTACTTATTTATTTATTTATTTATTTATTTATTTATTTATTTTTGGCATTTAGAAGTAGTTGGTGGTAAGGTAACCATGTCTAAAATGATGAGAATGATTCTTGACTCACTTGTTTGAGTAGAGGGAGGCTTGGGGCAGTGCAAATGAGGGTAGCATTATTGGCATACTGAACTAAACAGGCATGTTTGCTGGCATTGTGAAGACTATTAGTAAAGTATTGAAAGTAGTGGTCTTATAATTGAGCCCTGTGGTACACCAACTGACAAAGGTAGGAAGGAAGAGAGGTCATGTTTCCATTGTATGTCCTGTAGTCTGTTTGAGAAATAACTGTGAAACCAGGAAAGGGCTGACTGGGGTAAAGAGATGGAAGCTAGTACTTGAAGTAGGAGTTGGTGAGCTACAGTGTAAAATGCTTGTGACATGTCCATGAAGAGGAAGGATACAAGGTTGCTGCAATTTTGTTTTGAATTGATGGTTTAAGTAAAGATGAGTAGGGCAGCAATTGCACTGTGGTGTGAGCGGAAGCCATGTTGTAAGGACAAGAGGTGATTATTATGGGTGACAAGGTTATGAATTGTGAATTTATACATTTTTCTAGTATTTTGGACAGTGGAGGTAAGACTGCAATTGGTCAGTAGTTGGATAAGTCTGTGTTAGTCCTTCCTTTGTCTAGTGGTACTATGTGAGATTTTTTTCCAGATAGAGGTAACATGGCAGTCTGAAATGGATCTGTTTATCAACATGGAAACTGGGTATGAAATAGCATCATCTTCTATTTTCAGATATTCTGATGGTAAATTGTCAGCTGTGGCTCCTGAGGTTTTAAGTTTATAGAGAAATTTTTTGATAGTAGAAGCTGATACTACCTGCAGGGAGAAGGAAGACTGGTTTAGAGTGTGGGCGACAGGTAAGCTAAGGGAAGAGGGTGGTTTGCTATTGAGAAGAGAGAGACCAGATTGAGTGAAATGTGTGTTGAGCTGAGTGGGAATAGAGTTGATGTTGGTGATGGAGTGGTGCTTTGCCTAAGGTATAGAAGACAGTTTAGGGTTGACCAGAATTATTTGGGATTTTGTTGATGATTTTTTTTTGAGGTATAGAAAGTAATTAATTTAGTCAGATTTTATTTTTTCTTAGAGTGATTTCTAAGTTGTTTAAAATTCGGCCTGTTTTGTTGTGATTTATTTCTGATCAATTTTTCCAAGCCTTGTCTTTGTTCTGCATACGTTTTAAGGTATCTTTTGTGAGCCAGGGGGCTGGGCTGTTTTTTACTCTTTTATTCTTAATAAGATACAGTTTATTTAGGATGGTAATAGAAATGTGAAATAGCTTACAGTTTTGTCTGACGGTAACATTTTAGGGATTTTCAGTTGTATCTGTGGAGATAGTGTATGAATAATTCGTTGACAAAGGAGCTGAGTTTACTTATTTATAGACTAGGTGCTTAGGGTTGTGACTAGTCTGTCTCACCATAAAAGTGGGTGGGTGGTCACTGATGGTGTCAGCAAGACAGCCAACAGTGTTAATTTTGGAGGGGGTGTTTGCTAGGATCCAGTGTAAGACTTATTGCTATGCTTGTCAGTTCTGGTTGGAGAGGTGATAAGCTGGGAGAAACCTCAGAGATTTATGAAAAGATACAGAGGATTTGAGTTAATAAGTGAATAGTCTATGTTAAAGTCTCCCAGTATAATGGTCTCATGTTTTATATTGAGGGCAATCCATTCTAAGATGTCTTCTAGGATTGTGGCATTGCTATCTGGAGGAATGTATATTGCTGTGATAAAAATGCTCTTCTGTTTGTTTAGTTGAAAATGTGGGATAATTATTTCTGTATTGTGGAAACTGGGGTGATGATTGGATGCTTGGTCATTTTTTCCATACCTCCATCTTTTGTATGTTGCCTGTCATTTCATAAAATAGACAAAATAAACTTGTTTCAATGAATTACAGTATCTTCCTGCTTACTAAGTACCTTCTCTGCAATTGTGGAAGCTTTGGCTTCTGCTGTCATGTCCTCATTTCTTCATCTGTCCCACAGTGTACATCCTACCATCTGTATTAGGCACTTCATCTCCATCACCTCTAGCTTCCTCAGTTCTCTGCCTTTACTGCCTATGTTTATGTACCATACAGTAGTACCAGTCACAGCACTGTCTTGTACACCTTACATTTCAACTCCTTTGGCATGCTTCTGTTATACACTACCCTGGATATTTTGTGCCAGTTGGCTGCAGCTCCCCCCATTCTAACTTTGACCTCTTCGTTCAGACTTCTGTTCCTCTCAACACTGCTGCCAAACACCTGATGCTGTTAATTTGTTTCACTGTTTCTCTTCCATCTCAGTTTTCAGCTTCTTCTGATTTTCACATTTTGCTGCCACGACCACTACCTTGTCTGCACTTTGGTTCATCGCATGTGCCTTCAGTTTTACATTCCTTTCCCCCATCCTTTGCTGAAATTCCTCTTCAGAGTCTATTTGTAGTGTGACATCATCTACATAAAGCAGTCTTAACTAATATGTCCCTTTTGACCTGTTTGCTAATGTAGTCCATCACCAAAATGAACAGCAGTGGGCTCAAAGCCAAACTTTGATGCACACCCACTCCCACTGGGAAACCCCATGTGAGTCTGAACACCATTCATACTTATATCATTAATCCCTATACATAGCAAGCACTAATTCTACCAATATTTCCACAACTTCAAAGCATCACTGGACTGTCTGAATTAGCTTTCTTTGGACCTTGTCATATGCTTTCTCCAAGTCTAGAAATGTCCAGTTGGACTCTTTCCTCATGTCCGGCTTCTTCTTTCCTATCTAGTGCTACAGCCAATATATAAGTGTGGAGTAACCACTACTAAAAATTAGATAATCTCAATCAAAGTATAAAGCTATTGTGATTTTCAGCATTGCATGGCTGCTTGACATCATTTGCATGTCATACAATGAAAGTATCAACAATTGGCATAAATCATTAGTACAGGGCAGACACAGACTACATTGAAACAGAATGCAAACAAATGTTGGAATAAAACCAAACTAAATCCCACTCCCAACCTAGTAATGACACTTTCTCCCATCAATACCAGTAAAGACAGCACTTGTCCTCCTTATTTCAATACATGCAAAATATATAGACTCCACAGTCATATCTGGCAAGCCTGGTATGTTTGTGAGTACAAACAATGGTACTTGTTAGCGGGGTGCAGTACATTGCTATCATAGGTGCCCTTTCCAGGCAATGTAAAATGCCATACATTGCTCATTACTGATGAGATAGTTCTTTTTGGGGGGGGGGGGTTGTGCACTATACTCCTGCAGGCAAAACACCTGTTGCACAGTGTTCCTTGCAGTAGTGTCAACCTGTTTTAAAGCCATATATTTTCAGGACAGTGAAGGAAAAGTAATAATGACTTATTATAAGCTAAGTCTATC
The DNA here is from genome assembly GCF_019279795.1 of Protopterus annectens. NCBI lineage: Eukaryota > Metazoa > Chordata > Ceratodontiformes > Protopteridae > Protopterus > Protopterus annectens. Next base: position 1,112,541,352 of record NC_056730.1, read on the forward strand.
GTGGGGGTAAAAAAGATCTTCATCATTGCTTTTCAATCTTGCAACACACACATATATATATATATATATATATATATATATATATATATATATATATATATATATATATACGTTCAAGGTAGCTTAATGCATATAACAGACAATATTATTACAATTGTTCAAAGGAAACAGGTCAATGACATTTAACAGTTTCTAGAAAAAGAATTCTTAAGCTAAGAGAGATAACTTTTACCAAAAATATATCATTCATACACATTGGTATGTATGTATATTTGTATGTATGTGTATGTGTGTATGTATGTATATATGTGTGTATGTACGTATGACAGTTTGGCAGTTTTGCGTTAAGACTGTGCTGCTAGAACTAGATTCTTTGGCAGACTTGGAATTAATTCACATAACTTCCACCTGCTACTGTCTTACTCTGAGAAAGTTCCTGTCACCTTGAAAGGGGACTGTCTGTCTAGTTGGCTTTACTAATAATAATAATATTAATAATAACAATAACAACAATAATAACAAAATCATTATTATTACTGTTATGTTCAAAACATGACCTTTAATACTGAATAAAATTAGCACAGTGTCAGTGGAATAGCGCATTGTGTTACAGTAGGAAAAATGATAACTTCTCCCGTCACTGTCATGTCAGTGTTGCCCTTGACCACAGATGCTGTTAATACATGCACAGAGAAATGGATAACATCAGGTCTTAGTGACATGCTTCCCATGTGGTAATGAGCTCGCACTTTGGTAGTGAGTAAAAAATATATGGTGAAAAATGCATTTGCTGTCATCCGATGTCCTTTTTCAATTATCTTCAACTAAACATGTAAGATTTTAATTTGCTTCTGTGCACAGGAGCTTACAAATCGACAAGTGTCTGCACATAGGTGACGTGTATGGTATGTCCGTGATCCACTTGACTTGTGGTTGTGAACATGGCCTGCGTGTGCACTGTAAGACATTAGGATGATTTGTTCTATGAATCAGAGCTTGTCTGGATCACATGCAAACTGCAGTAAGCACTATACTTCTATTACTGCATACAACATCCTACAAATGTCCCAGGAAAAATTAGATTCAGTACAGAGGTAAAATATTACAAGTAAGATAGTTATGGATGTTTTGTACATTTATATACTTAATACGGCTCAGTATTAGGGTCTTGTATTAATACTGTAGGAGAGTACTCATTGACAATACTCTAACATAGTCATTTAACGTAAACTCCTGATAAACATTCATTGCTTTCTAACAAGGTGAGTGAAGTAAGCCAAAATGTACCCTTTAAAATATGAACTTTGCCAAATGCAACAGAATCACTGACAGAGAAACAGGTATTAATTACAAAATGCAATTCAACATTGCTATTATTAAGGGATCTCAGACTGAGCTGATTGGATAAACAAATTAGCAAATTAGATTAGCAGTGATAGGATACAATTGTCACCTTAAACAATCTGTTTAAACCAGGAAACACTACTATTACTAGACAGGATAAGTTCAAAAGACTGAATTTGAAAGAATATCAAACCTGCACTACAGGATAGCTGAAACTTCAAAAATGTGTTTTCTTTTAGTAGTTCTTTCTCTTATTTTATTTTATTTCTATTTGTTGACTGAGCTAGTCCAAATGGGAAAACACCTTTTCAAGGGAGAATCAGGAAGAAAAGCTCCCAGTTTACATATTAAAACATAAAACATTAGAAACATAGCATGCAGTAATGTAGAAAGGGTTAATAAAATAAATCCACCAAATAGCACTTCCAGAGACAAATATAATAGCATATAAATCATTTATTTTCCACTTTCATCTAAGAAGACTTCATCAATGATGGTGGATTTATTCTATTAGTATTTTTTCCTGACCACAATCGGTTGGGTTGCTAGCCTTTTATTCAGTTTAGAAAGGGCAAGGCAAAGGAGGAAATTACCCCGGGTGCTCAATTGAAAATGGTGCAATCCGTGCAAAATAAATATATAAAAATATTTGTAGATATAATTTCTTTTACCTTTTACTAAGGCAATCATGTTTTTTACAATGCCTGAGGCTTTGGCTACTTCTCGCCCCTTTTTATGTTACATTGCATACGGGTCTGCTCATCTCAACATTTTAAATAAGGGATGAGCTTCCAGTAACACCCTAAAGACTTCTGAATGGCTAAGTAGACGTAGGGGGGACAGAGAAAGCCTTTACTGGGCTTTATCTGTTGGCATCCACAGTGAGAAAACTACTGTAGTTGATTTTATTTTGAATTATTCTTTCTTCACTCACTTGCATATTTTTGTTTTTAAAATAAATCAAATTTTGACAAAGCCCTATCCAGCACAAGGCAACCTAGGTACATACCTAGGGCTTGGTGCTACCTGGGGGGCTCATCAGTGTCTGCTCCTTCATGCCACCAATAAGTTCTGCACATAACAAATTCCAATACAGTGCTCAACCAGGCCTCAGTTTTCACCTATTCATTAAATAAATGGATAAAAAGTGAGTCCTAGTGAAGCATTGTGTTTAGTCCTTTGTTATACTCCTGCACCCATGTGACCAGCTACTAGCGTGGTCACAATACGTTTTACTGATGCACCATCATGGTCATTGCATTCATGACTGTTTATAAGTAAAGTAATTAAAAGAAGTGCCCTAGTCCTATTCCTCCCAATAATGTAATTGTATTCACTGTTGCCACTGGCAGCAACAATTTGCCTGCTGACAGTGTATCTGGTTGAGCAGCAAAGCTGACTGCATGAACTCACAGTTACCTTTCCATATATGGGCCAACAGCAACAGCGTGATGCAATGCATTAGTATATTTATTAAAACTAGCTCATATGCAGCTGTAGCATGACTTCGGTAATGCTGCCTAGAGCACCAGAACACAGATATTTGTGTTGATGTTGTTCCTGCTTCTGGAGGCAAGAACTGATACTAGAATCATAGGACGCTTGTTGACTGAACTTCAATTTACATGGGGCAATGCAGGCATTTGATATTAAGATATAATTTTCTGTATTATTATTGTTATTGTTGTTGTTGTTGTTGTTGTTGTTAATTTGTGGCTACCTACTATTACCAGATACCCCTAGTGTATAAAGACAGAATTTTATACTTTCCAGTTCTATAGAGGTGTTCTCTTCTTCCTCTGCGGTTTAACTGTTCTTCTTCCTCTTGATCGTGCTCCTTTCCAATATGAGTGGCACAGAAGTTTTTCATAGGTTTGCAGCATAACTCAGCTGCTAGTAAAACCATTTTTGCATTAACTTGCATCCAAGGTGATCCTTTTTAAATGCATGAATTCTCTAACTATCCTTATAACTCCCGTTATGAGGAACATTCCTCATGACCATGGCTGTTTTACATTTAAATGTAACTCTTAGCTGTGCAGTATTTAACAGAATGTCCATCCTCCTGAGTGTCTTATATTGCGATGCATGATACTGGTATATTACTTGTAAAATTAGTGGTTTTATTGTATGTGGCAAATTGTTGAGGACTGCAGTCACTAAGTAATGACAAAAACTTGAGTTTCAAACTTCATATCCTTCAGAAAATGCATACTTATGCAAAACCTATTGTTCTAGCAGCTGTCTTAGTATATAAGAGCAATATTTAAAATATACCGCTGAATTTTGTTGACATTATCACTGATTTCTGCACTAAGAAGTTAAAAGCTATTCATTGAATGACTCTGCACACATTCAGTGTTAAGATTTTATTTTTTACCTAATAGCCATGGTAAATGATAAAAATTCATCAAAAAAAACATTTTATAAGTAAACAGTAACACGTATTAATCATGAATTTCCTGGTTGAAGCTGTACGTGCTTCTGATTTTGTCCATTTGTTTCACATTTTGGAGAGGGAAGGTTGGGAATTATGGAGATTTTATTTTTAGGTTCTCAGCTGTTATGTCTAAAAGTAAGTGCTGGATAGGACTTGTGTTAGTGCCGCAAACCTTTTTTTTCCACTGAGTGGTTTGAGGCAGGCAGAACACTGTCATAGACTCCTTAAAAATTCACTTGGCATAAAGGTAAAAGCAAAGATAACCCAGGGGAAGAATATATTATTTCACTATTCTTCAAGCTAATATAAGAAGTAGTACTGAAGAGGAAAAGAAAAAATGTCTTAAGTCGTTTGAATAAGCTAAAGATGGGGAGATTGTTTTAGATAATCTAGCAAGTTCATATTGCTATATAGTGGACTTATTTACAAAAGCCAGTTAGGCACATTTTTTAATAACTAACCTTCACCTGCCAAATGGTGATTGTAAATTTGCTACTCCTATTAAAATATATCCACCTGCAATTTACTCTTGTGACTAACACATCTTGGTGGTAGGTATATCCATCATCACTAATGGTTAGGCAGTGATTGTCAGTCAAGTAGCTGCCACATCTGAGACAGTGAAAACAACAAAGTCATACATTTCAGTGTAATCAAGATGGTTGAGCAAATCTCTTGCATAGATAGCATCTACTGTTGTAGTGAAAGGGTCCACACAGTAGGATATCATACAAGCAGCCTTGTTTTCTTTTTCATTTTAATAGGTATATGCCAACATATGTCGAAGTAAATGCAGTCCACCTTGCTGATGGAGTAACATGAATTCAGGGATCTGATCGTCTGCATGAAAAGTCAACAACTAACTGAAAATTGCAGAATTTTATCATTTATACTGGCTTAAAATTCCCATACTGACCTCAGAACAGCTTACAAGTCAATAGAAGAAAGTGACATAATACAGTCCATGCATTATTGCTTAGTTATTCTTTTTCATTCCTACTACCTCAGCTTAGTCTATGACTGTCTCAAGCGTGTACTCTTAACCTGTTAGGGGCATTCAATGATTCCTCATGGAAAAAAAAAATAATACCAAATCTATAGTGAGTTTCCTCATTGATAGCAGTTGCAAATGTGTCTATGGCCATTGATCGTCATCTAGAAATGGTTCAGTCATGACTTAAGACAGATGGAGGCCTTTCCATAACATTTTATAATCTTTGAAATAAACAAGACACCAGATATTTCTATGGAGACATACTGAGCCATGGGCTCATGGAATAGCATTTTGTGAACTTACAGAAAATATGGAGCTTGCAAACCTATACTACAACAAAGACAGATAAAGATGATAGTAATTTGTAGTAATTTGTTTTTTATATTCTTAATACTGTCAAGAGAAAAGCATTTGTTCCCTTTTGGTCACTGAAAGTGCTGCAAAATGAGATGTGCAGTAACCTTTTCTCACAGCAGAATGTTAATGCAAACACTAGTTCAGCACCAACAATGTTAACAGTAAACATTAATTTAGCACCAATAATGTTAACAGTAAACGCTAATTTGCACTATGGAACGAAATACTGGAATTAATGGTATGACAAAAAAAAAACTGTGATTTTTTTTTTAGGTCTGCACAAGCCAGTATCCCACCCAAAACTGCGCATGAGATCACAGGCAGCTACGATAGAAGAAACAGCATTAGTGGGATCATACAGGTTCTGTCATGAGGCTCAGGCAATAATGCAAAAGTAAAAAATATAAAAGAGCATGCACATAATAAACAATAAAATTGTTAACATTTCTGGTTTGGATTTCACCCTGCCTGACTGAAACCTCTTTCATATGGTTTAACCTCTTCCTTCACGTTAAAGATCTTTTTTCACTGTTAATCAGACTTATGTAGTTTTTCTGCTTTATTAAACCAAAAAAAGTCATGTTGTTCCATAAGCATAGCATTTCTTATATTATACAAATCAGATCTAATTTTAACCAGCCTCTGTCCTACTATACAAATGTTTCAGACTTTATGTCAATCTATTCTATAAATGTTGAACCTTTGTAAAGCCAGATCTTTTGATAATTAACAAGGGGGAAGAATCCTGAAATATTTTAAGGAATAGGGAGGACCTGATAATCAATAGATTTAATGGAGGTGTCACCTATCATGACAAAAGCGCAGTATGAAGTGCAAGTAGGGCTCTTCTGAAACACGATGAAATGTACAAGAAGTTTGATAGTGACTGTTTAAAAAGACCACACAACACATATGTCAAATTTTCTGAAAATCTACTACATGTAATTCCAACCTACATTTGCAATCAACTGTCAGGAGGTGGGTACATAACTGAACCATTTTCTAATTTCTTAGACTACATACTAATACTACTGGTAAGAAATGAAAGGTTCTATCATAGATTTTGGGCATGTTTCTTTTCTAAGCTCAGTGGTTTTGAGACAACACAGAATGACTTATTCATGACTATTTTGATATTTATTTATTATTTGTTGACCGGGAAAGTCCGACTAGGTTCCACAGATCCTGTTTTCAGCAGAGGCCCGGGGAGAAATGCTCCAGAAGCATGTCTTTAGAATGTGGAAGGAAACTGGAGTACCCGGAGGAAACCCACACGAACGCAGGGAGAACATGCAAACTCCACACAGAAGGCACCTCAGCCGAGAATCAAACAGGAGAACCTCTTGCTGTGAGGCAACAGCGTTAACCGCTGCACCACTGCGCCACCCATAAAGCCCTCTGTAGTTTTACTGACTTCCAAAAGATTCTGGAAGGAATTAAATAGGTACTTAGCAAGTTTTCCTAAAGGCATATTTTTAATAAATTACTTATGACATCTAATTTTTGTGTAAAACAATATTTTTATGTTTGAGACAATTATTATTTGGAAATTAAGGGCACAGTCATGAGGACTCCCATGGTCCCTAAACTTACACCTGTAAAACATGAACCTTTGTGTAATTCAGATCTTTTTAAGATGGTTTATTTGTTTTAATAGTAAGATCTATCTACTTACAGGAGGTAGTAGTTGCAAGCAGTACTGGAGAATACTTACCCTTAAAAATGTATTTTTCTGCAGGCAGTATGAAATGTACTTTCTATGTATATGCGTATCTAGAAATGTTAATAAAAATAATATTTAATTTAAAATATATAAGAAATGCATTAATATAAACAAAGGGCAGGATTCACGAAGCCTCCGTGTAAGAGTTATAACTCATACACGGAGGCTGCAGTTAAACGGAGTGATGTCAGCATGCCCTGCATATTAATGAGAGCATGCTGAATCACACTGAAGGTCAACACGGTCCGTGTAAGACAGTAGGGGGCGTGTCCGTAAGCAGACACGCCCCCAGAAGAGGAAAAGTACCCAAAGGAAACACCCACGACAGAGTCCATGGAAATGTGAATAAACAGAACACAACACATGCCCCCACAGACTATGAACATAAAAGAAATATAAATGAACATGTTATAATTTTTTTTTAAACTGTAAAGATGTTTAACCATGAGTGCGGTCGTTTGTGCGGGCGTGCCTGTAGCGCAGCTACAGTTAGCAATCAGTGGGAAAGCATATAAAAACTAAATATGAAAAATAAAGCAGGAAGCAATAGCGTAGCGGTAGAGATGCTGGCTGCAGAGCAGGCATTCATGGTTTGAGCCCCCAAAATAAGCAGGAAACAAGTCCCTGACAACTATGTAGACATAAAACCACAACTCATGTAAAATGTAATGAAATAGCCCATTCATATTGAAGAAATGTGAGGTAACAAAAGAATAAAAAATGCCAGATGTGCCCATAGATGAGCTACAGTTTAACAGGTTGAGTGTATCTGCCCGTAGATGAGCAGTGGTTTAACTGGTGCAAAATGAGTGCCCGTAGCTGAGCAGTGGTTTAACACGCTATATCTATGTGCCCCTAACTGAGCTGAGCGTAATATGGGTGCCGATAGCCAAATGAGGCTTAAAGCAGTGTACCCCATTTGCGCGGAGCTGCGCACCGCGCAAACAAGCTAACCGACGGGCAACGTTGAGCAAGTCGTATCAAAACTGCCTTTACACAGACACATCCCTCAGCATGTCTAGACAGTCATGAAAAATAAAAAGCAATGGCCAGGTTCGAACCCAGGATACTATACACCATAGTCAAGGTACAGAACCACTAAGCCATGACAGCAGTACCTAGAAATGCAATAATAGCTAATATATAGGAATGAATACAAACCACAGCATGACAATGCAGGTCTACTGAAGTTGATACAATTCCAAAATGGCCAATCACAGATATGTGCGGGAAAAACGGACTATATAAGCCCCATAGGCGGAATACACAGCATAAACGATTGTAGAACAGACCTGCAGGCAGAATGTCAGGAGTAGGTGAGGGTAGTCGCTTTGAGCACAGAGGTGGGGTGTTGAGGAGTCCAGGCACATGGCCTGGCTCCTAGTCCACAATCATGAGGCCCAACTCATGCAGGGCCAGGTCCTCTGGGAGCATACAGGGCTGAGGAGTGGGACCAGTTGGCTCATGATCTCACCAGTGCCACAGGGATTCCAAGGACTGGTGAGCAGGTCCGTCACCACCATGCGGACCTGAAGAGACGCAAGCAGGACCAACTGAACCTTTGGATCCAGGAGGCCCGGCAAACACCCAACGCCCCACTACTGAGTAAGTAACATTTAATTATGTATGTAAAAAAATTAAACTAGCTGATATTATGGAGATGTGTATTCCAATATTACTTCATTTATATTACAGCTGCAGGTGTCCGTTCTGCGAACCGCAGAGCCTATGGCGATAGGCTGGTGCGGTTGCGCCACCAGGCAGGTCAGTAATCCACTACCAGTAACTGTAAATAAATATAAAAGTATGACAGTCAGCAAAAGAGTGCAGTGTAGCCAGTAAGGAATAAAATCTGCAAGTAACAGTGTGAAAGTGTATGCAAGTATTGCTTGACTACAAGAGTTCCCAGCCTGTAAGTGTAAACTAAACATGAAACTGTCCAACATATATTCTGAAATAAAAATGCCCTGCCTGTAAGAAAATAGTACACAACCTGCAGCAGGCTGAAAAGTATAGCTGCAGAAGATGATGAAATCACATGTGTGAAATATATCCCTGTGGAAATACTGTAACATGACAGAAGTGAGACTGCTGGAAAGGATTGTAATAACTACTGTTAAAACATGTCAATAAAGCCTAGAAGTACCATCCTGAATAGTAAAATGAAAGCAAGTGAGAGAGTGTGAGAAAGCGTCATGAATCCAGCAATACAGTAGTAATAACCCCTGAATAAAGTATACTGCAGTCAAGACAGAATGAAATGCATGTGAGACTCAGAACCAAACAGCGAAATCTGTTCAAAGTGTTGCTGCATGTGGAATGTGTATCCCAAAATCTGGATATGTTGCTCCCAGTCTGAAATACACAGATAGGATGATTGTCTGATATACCAAACATCCACACTTGTCTACAGGTATATAAAGCAAAAGTAGCAAGATGATGTAGCTGAACAAAGCTTGATATGAATGTGTATGAAGAACACTAAAATGTATATTGATGTTGCAGTAACAGTCCTATCAGCAAGGTGAAATAGTTATTATATAGGATACTGTAGTTAGAACAGTAGTGTGTATATAACTGTAGCTATTAGAAATGTACAGCATATGTATTGTTATTCGAAGGTGTTAATATTACTTTCTTTACCCCACCCTATAACCACATATAACCCATTCCACGTGAAAATGGTATGTGCAATCAAAATTAACACCCCTGGACGTTTGTCCTGTTGGGTCATATATATTTGCATGTCCGTTGATGCATCTGCCCTGTTCATACATCCACACCTGATGGCCTGTTGCCATCAATTATCCCTGCATGTTGCTGGACTGTGTATTTCTGTTCAAATTATGCATGTGTTATGCACGCTGTTCAATGGTGTGAATATCTGGGTGTTTGGTTAATGGGAATACTAATGCATGCTGTTACAACTAACTGCGAATGGTATTATATGTCACTAACCCAAACTGCCATGACATAATGCAAACCATAGTACGACAGGGAAGGCGGGTTCCAGCGGACCCACCTCTCCCACCTCAGCTGGCGAGTGCACCTGGCACTAGTGCCGAGTCCGGACCCTCCTCCGGTGGCCCTGTGCCACCTGCGGGTGGAAGTGCTGCAGGGGATGGGGCTCGCCCCCCCTCTGCAAGTGTGGCCGGAGGAGATCCACCACTCACCCTCCGTAGCGTCCGGACTGTGGTGCGTAGGGAGATTCGGGACTCTGTCCTGAGCCCCTACGCCAGCTCGAGGCACGGGTGGCGCAACTAACGGGCATGCCTGTTGCCCTGCCTACACAGCCCCAGCACAGCCCGTCCTGGGCAGTGAAGGCACAGTGGCAACTGCCTATGGGTGGGGATATCAGTTCCACTGTTGCCATCTGTGGGCTCATGGGCTCTGGATATCCAAACCTCCGTCCCCGTCAATTGTGTAACCCCCACACATGTCATACACCCCCTGTATGCGTCTTGTTTGTCTTGTCTGTTTACCTACCCAACCTACCTCCCCAGCTGAACCGACTTCCTTCACCTGACATACCACTCTTACCTGAAAAAAATAAATAAAAAATTAAGGGCACTCTGTACCCACAAAAAAATTACGCCCCATACATAGCTGCCCATTCCGCACACATGTCCGCTGGACATGGAACCTATCAATTACAATTGGCTGTACAACAAGTATTATTGTTGTCCTGACACCTCTCTCAGGGGTGGAAGGTTTCAAATGTCACACCAAATTACATACATATGCACAGCTGCTGCTGATGAAGAAATGGGCAGATATGGGCCTTACCTACATCCCTCCTGCACATCCCAAGCTTGTTTCCCTACTGTCTTACCCTCTTTGTGACCCCTTTTTCACCACTTTCCTGTCTCCCCATTTTCTTTTCTTTCAAAGAAAATAGCGTGAGTGTGCGCGGAGCTAACCGCCAGTGCGCATGCATGAGCTCCGCGCAAACCAGCACTAGCCCGGTCACAACTGCTTAAAAGTGCCTTAGTCACTGTGATTGACAGGTCCTGTACTCAGTTCAAAAGAAAAATAAACTCCCACTGTCAGTCCCGAACCCAGGACCTTGGAAACACTAGTCTGTACAACCTACCACTAAGCCATGACTCTTATACAAAGACATTGTGCTAAAATAAATATAACCTGTAAAAGTAGGGATGAATGTAAAGGGAATATAGGATGTGTAGTACACAAAGCATGTCATTTGAAATAAATGTCAAAACCACTGGATATCCATAATAGTAGTGTGTGAAAAGAAACAGCCATGCTAGTTGGCAGCCTGTAGATAATAAGGTCAGTTAAAGTACATAGATATATGTATGCATATGTACATATATATATATATATATATATATATATATATATATATATATATATATATAAATATATATAGTTGTAGGAGTCAATGTGCATACACACTTGCTACAGGGAACATGAAAGAGGAATGGAGAATTGTGAATATACAACACAGCCTGAAGCATGAGAGAGATACTAACCTTTACAGTCACAGAACACTGTCCACAGCATACCAGCATGGTCCCCGCCCTCACAATCTGAAAGGGCAACGCCTATCACACATACCCTTTTATAGCACTGACCTGAAATCACAGTGAGAACTGCAATCAGTACACAACTGGCTGTATGCAATTAGCAAATGCTGGCCTTCAATTGGTGCAGAGGCCATCACATGGACCTATGCAGATACCTACAAAAGCATCCAGTGCTAACACTCCCCACATGCAATACATTCATTGCAGTGTCTGTAAGCAGACAGAGGGAGGGCGAGAAGTGGAAGAGAGAGAGAGAGAGAGAGAGACACACAAATAAAAACAGACACTGTGACTCTCTGTACCCTGAAGCTGTCAGCACTGACAGTAGCAGCAGCAAGCAGAAGCTGTGGTAACGCAACCAGCTGCAACAAACAGAGGTAATGCAAAGTAGCAGGTTAATAGTGTGCATACTGTGAACCCTCCAAATGTGTCATAGGTCTGTATCCATAGGTATGTCCATGTGATATGTTGTGTGTACGTAGTTCCAACAAAAGGGGATGACCATACATCACATGTCAAGCAGTTATAGGCCAGGATCCTGGTAGCATGTGTCTGTGCGTTGGCCTAGCAATGGCTGTAGTGACTGCTTTGAAATGTCAGCCAGGCCTAAAAGTCCGGATCAGCCCATCCCAAAGGCACACTGGCTGGGAACAAGTGTCTGCAGGTACCTGATGTCACTGCACATGCATCCCATACTGCATAATCCCATAGCGTAGCAGACCAGGCCCATTATGCATATGATGTGGTAATTCCCAGGGTCAGTCGAGGTGCCCCCTTAGTGTTGTGGGACCACTGTTGCTGTATGCCACTGTCCAGGTACATATCCGGTAGCACGGCCAAGATAAACTATCAGTGTTACATGCAGTGGTATGTCCCCTCAGAGTGCTGGTAGCACACATCCAGGGGGACCACGAGGTCACAGTGATGCTGTGTGTTCTCCTCTGCTGAGGGCGGCCCTCACCTGGACATGTGCAATGATAGGGAGGTTACATCAAGCTGGGATAAATATCCCAAAGGTGAGGGAGAAGGAGGGGAGATATGTGCACCGAACATGTCTGCAGGAATGTTGCCAATATGCGTGTGTTTGGTGAATGTTAAGTAGGTGTGGACTAACACAGAGCATATCTGAGGCATGTGGTCCATATGTGTAACATAACTGAAGAAGGCCTTGTGGTCATCCATAGTGTTTGTGTCCATTTCCCTCCCAGAGTAGGCTGTGGCTGTTGTTATGACGGACTGTAGCATAGTACCAGTGCTGACCACAGATGCCTACCCTTAATGTGAATGTGCTCTGTCCTTCAGTAGCCTCCTGCTATTGTTATACAATCTGCCTCTGTCTGGGGTCCACTGGACAGGATGCCTAACCTTTGTGCATAGGGTCTGGGTTAGACATGTGTGTGCAAGTGTCATGCAATCCACAGCATGTCCATGGTAAGCATTTGCAAAGGGGTCAGCAGTATGGCTTGTGGCTTCCACTGGCCCAGTGTGCTGCATGGATACCATCCCAGTCCCAGCAAGTGAATAACTGTCTAACCACATACATATCAAAGTAGTCTACTGTGCTGGTGGTAGTGGTGGGATATGTATATCCAGGCCGAGTAACGTCTGTCCACATCACAGTAGTGGACGGTGTCCCACATACAGTACCTTGGGATGAACCCCCAGAGTGAGGTTATGCATAGCACCTGTCAGTGTGTGCTGACCGATGGGGCATGCTACTACGTTGTGTGGAATGTGGCAGGTATTGTTGCACAGGTGTTGGCTGAGCACTGATATCTGGCCATGTACCTGTGTATCCACCATGACACACACACATGCAACATATGGGAGTAGTAGTATATCACTACACATGAGTATCATGTATAGTATGTGTGCCATACATTGCTGACATGGTCTGCTGATATCCTGTCTGTGTTCTCTTCCAGGGAGATGGCGCGACAGCGTAACCCTGCCTACTCTGTGGCGGAAGATGAGGAGATCCACTAGAGCCTGGTGCGGGAGTATGACATCCTGTTTTCCCGCACCAGTCAGAACCAGCAGGAGAGGGCCACACTGTGCCAAGACCTTGTCCGTAGGGTAAATGAAATTGGCACGCATAACAGGACATATGAGCAGGTACAACATCACTGCAGTGATTTAATCCGAAGTGTCCGGCAGCGTGCACCAGATGTGCACAGGCAACAGGTTGCCACGGGAGGTGGGGTGGCCACATCCCCCTCACCAGACTGGAGGGGCTACTCCTAAGTGTTGTGGCTCCAGCCCCGGAACACCAACAGCAGTACACCTGCATTATGATGGAGGCTGGTTCCACACAGCAGCACAACATGGAGCGTGCAGGTAATATGCCATATGTACACCTGACTGTTCTGTACACTGTATCATATGCAATATCAATGGGACAGATGTGCCCACTGACATTAATCTCATCATTTCTGCAGGTCCCTCCAGGGTTACAGAGAGACAGGCCATCCATGCTGGTGAGTGTGTTTAACATAACCTATAATAGTCCTGATAATGCTAGTAACAGTAGTGTAACTCAGTAGTGCTCTGTGTGTATACTGCAGGGTGCCCATGTGTGCATGTGTGCAGGTGTGCCTGTGTCCACGTGTGCATGTGTGCAGGTGTGCCTGTGTCCACGTGTGCATGTGTGCCTGTGTCCACGTGTGCATGTGTGCATGTGTGCCTGTGTCCACGTGTGCATGTGTGCATGTGTGCCTATGTCCACGTGTGCATGTGTGCATGTGTGCCTGTGCCCACGTGTGCATGTGTGCATGTGTACACGTGACCATGTGTGCATGTGTGCATGTGTGCATGTGAACATGTGTGCATGTGTCCATGTGTGCATGTGTCCACGTGTGCATGTGTGCATGTGTCCACGTGTGCATGTGTGCATGTGTGCATGTGTGCATGTGTGCCTGTGTGCATGTGTCCATGTGTGCATGTGTGTATAAGTGCATCACTGGTAACAATGTCTGGAGAATGTAAACTGTGTTTCCTGTCTTCATCCCACAGGTTCTGGGGCTGCTCTGGTGACCTGCAGCAGGGAACCTGAATCCTGTGCCACGGCTACTGGTAATGATGATATATGTGTAATGGTACAGGAAGGTGTGTCAGGGTCTGCCATTGGTCAGCCAATTGACAGTACACAGCTGTCAACCCCATCATTGCGCACAGTCATCCTGCCTATACATCCTATGTCACCATTGTCCCTAGGTGATGGACAGGATACAGCGGGCATAGACCAGGGTAATGTGGTACCTGTGGCACATGCATCCCCACACAGCAGTCATGGGCAGGGTCCTCCGATGGTACCACACAGACAGTTGCCCATGGGTTCTCGTGGGAGCATCCGTGGGCGTACTGCCTCTGGCCGACATGCCCAAAGAGGTCTGTCAACCTCAGCGATGTTTCGGACTGTCATGCAGGCTCAGTCACGTATGGAAAGGTACACCAGACACGGTCTGAGGGAGCTCAGAGCATGCCGCACAGCCATGACAGACAGTATGCGTGACATTGCGGATGCTATCCGTAACTTCACCGATGTCATAGACAGACGTTGTGGGGACATATTACAGCAGTTCCACAACCAGATGTCCATGAGCCAGGGCAATGGTGGGCGTCTGCGGCATCGACGTGGCCGTATGCCAGCAGCGGCAGCAGCTGGCAGTCGGCACGGATGGCAACAGGCTCGTGCACGCCCCCATAGTGCCAGCAGCAGCCCCAGCAATGCTGGGTCTGTGCTGTCATCGGAACGCCCCAGGAGACCACGTGCACGTGGCTCTGGACAGTCCCAACAGGGACATGTGTCCAGTCAACACACTCCCGCTTCTGATGACAGTACCCAGTCAGGCTTTGTACTGGATACGGTCCGTAGCACCCCTGCCAGGCACAGGTACCGTGTCCGTGCACACAGACACTGATCTGTATGGCCTGCCAGGTGCAGTCTGTGGCTATCCACAAACCACTGTATATGGCAGCCATGAGGTGGAACTGTGTGCGTGCATACACACATGCAAAATGTTAACATTTAGGGAAACCACATACACGCACACACTGCACCAACACTGCCCCACCCTGTACTGCTGCCCCTCACCAACACACATACACACACATGTCAATTGGTGGTATCAGTGGCTGACTCAGGCATACCTAATCCATACCCTGTGCATATGATGACACTGTGCCACCTCCTGCAATCTCCAACATCATTGCGGGAACAGGTAAACACGTTGCTGATGCACAGGGTGACTACATAGATGTGTATTAGTAGTATCATGTTGGTAACAGTACAGTGTGCTGCTATGACTGTGTGTGTACCCCAGCATGCCTGCTGTAGTAACTGTATGAATGTCCTGAATTGTTATCTGCACCCATAGTACATACCAAAGTATAACAGCTGCACATAATTGCATGCCGGTGGTAAGGTTGTCAACAGATAGCCGCATACATGGGTAGCACAGGGGGAAAGCTAACGCAAGTAGTGATATGCAATGGTGGACATGTACAGTAATGGTGTCATGATGCCCACAATGACTATGCCATGTGTATGTTCACGTATCTAGATATGTGTGCAGTACCAATGTTGTCCAGACCACAAATAAGTATGACATAATATTGTTTCCACCATGGGCATCTGTGCTGCGTATTCCTGGGTACATGTTGATAGTGCCTACATATTTGCATTGTTACTTACTGTTATTGTTACCCCTTCTTTGTTGTATGATGCAGTACTTCCAGCCCTGTGTACTGTAGCCTTGTTTGCATGCATGTTCGCCTGGGGTCCCCTGGAACACTGCTTACACCTGCAATGCAGAGTTACAGTGCTTCTGTAGACTGCTAGTGACATCTGCATAGCGTACCATATGTATGTCAACCTTACACATGACAGAACATCACTGTCTGTCCTGTACGCATGTACGTTGCCTGTGACACATTGCACATGTCTTACCTGGCATTTACCCACGTGTGCAGTCATATATGTCAGTGCTATGAGACAGAGGCAGTCCACCCACACATACACACCTTCAGTATGTTGTTCCCCATTGGCCCTATGTGTTGGTACTCACCATGGCAATCACACTACTAGGGTGGCATGTACAAAGGTAACCTGTGAATCGCCTCTATGGTCCAGTCGTGGTTTATGTGGGTCATGTGTCATTGTCACAGCTGCCACATGTATGCAGTCAGCCATCACCCTTAGCCAGGAATGTACAACACATGTGTGGGATGCCACCACACAGCCAATCTGGGGACTGGTCTCTCTGAACCCAGTGATGCCATACCCTGTCAGGTGGCATGTCATATATACTACGTCCAGGACAAACGTCAAACCCAATCCCTGCTGCTACTATTGATAATACCCCTGAAGATGTTCCTGATAGCTTTGACCAGTCCTTTACTGAGACAGTGCAGGCCCTAGCTAGCCATCTACCTCCTAGCTCCCCTGGTCCTGAAAGCAGCACCCCCAGAAAACTACTTGCGTCCAGCTGCCAACCAGTCGCCACTTCACTTCTCCGTACCTTGGTTGTAACAGTGAAACCCACTACACTGTGTGCTGATCAACACCCTGCCGAGTACCTATCAAAACCAGATGATGCTATTGCTTACCCCATCTCAAAGGTAATCAAAGGTACTATGTTAGAATCTAACTTTCCCACCATCTGGAAAATGTCATATGTAATCCCACTTCACACAGGAGGCAGCTCTACTGAAGTCTCCACTTATAGGCCAATAGCTATACACTCTCCACTTGCAGAGATTATGGAGACTTTCGTCATAGACAAGTCATGCACCACCTAATCCAAACTCGCATTATGGCAGACACTCAGCATGGCTTACGTCCTCATCACAGCACTACGTCAGGCCTCCTAGCCTTTACTAACACCATAAGCCATACTTGCAACATCAATTATATATCCACAGCCCTCTTTTTGGATAACTCAAAGGCATACGATATGGTTGATCACCAACTTGGACTCCACACCCTGCACAGACTGTCTAGATACTGGAGCCTTCCAATGGTGTCAATCCTACCTGCATGGTCAACAGCAGGCCGGCCTCTGGCAGAACAAACCCTCTAACCTTCTACCTAACACCCTCAGAGTACCACAAGGCTCTATCCTAGGGCCCTTGCTGTCCTCCATCGTCATTAACGACCGTTATACTGTCATCCCAAAAGCCAGCTGTATCCAATATGCTGTATACTCTACTCTGATCTGCTCAGCCACATCTCCAGTAGAGTTATGGTCAGCTACCCAGACCACCTTTAATACAATAGCAAACTGGCTTTCTGAACATCGCCTGATCCTAAATCCCAATCAAACTGAACTGCTGTTATTCCACCAACACGTAGGTCTACCACGTTCACCGTTACCATAACATCAACTGATGGCACAATAATCTACCCTGACCCATCTCCGAAACTATTAGGTGTCATCATAGACAATAACCTCATATGTGACATACATGTTAACCAGATTAGCAAAGCCATCAATAGAAAGCTAGGGTCACTTTACAGAATTAAAGCCTTCCTAGCCCCTCCAGCTAAAGGTGCCATAGCTCGCTCACACCTTGTTTCAGCCCTTCTGTATGCATTCCTCTACTCTCACATATGAACAAGACTGTCCTTAACAAGCACTGGATTTGCTACAACCACATTGCCAGGTTTGCCACTGGCCCGCCTGTTAGGACACATCATTGCATCAATCTAAATCAGCTTGGTTGGCTTGCAATACCCAGCCTAATACAGTATAACCAACTGATTATGGCCTATAAAATCCTCTATAATCCAGACAATACTCCTGCACTTAAATTATAATCACCCCTATAACAATACTAGAACGCATCGATCCTCTAACATTGTACTACTTCAAACTAGAGAGTTTATTAACACAGCTGGTGATTCTCTCTTTGCAAATCCTGTAAGTAGATCCTGGAACTCACTTCCAGCTGATATTACCCTAATGTCCACCTTAGGTCATTTAATAGTAGACTCAAACAACATTTGTCATGTAACTGGCTATGTCAGTGTATCAGGCCTGGCTAACTCGGATGTGTAACCTGTGTGAACCACTGTACTGTGTAATTACAATTTAATCCTGGCGTGTGCTCAGGTCTAACATTAACCTGTGGAACATGTTGGACCTGCTTACTTATGTAATCTCTGTAAATAATCTGTTTGTACTATGTCATGCTAGTATTCTGTAATGCTGTATCTGCTACCCTCGTAGCTTGTCTCCACGGGCCTACCCTGGGAATGGACATGCATCCAGTTGGGCTATCCCAGTCAACATATGTAGGATAAATAAATAAATCAATACATGATATTACAGTGACGACAATACCAGTCAGACATTGACACACACTGACAGCATGCTGAACACACTGTGGCATACGTGGGGACTCAAACTAGCAGCCTGCCTGTGCATCACACA
This sequence comes from Protopterus annectens, assembly GCF_019279795.1. Lineage (NCBI taxonomy): Eukaryota > Metazoa > Chordata > Ceratodontiformes > Protopteridae > Protopterus > Protopterus annectens. The sequence continues at coordinate 1,112,560,193 of NC_056730.1, forward strand.
CCTCCACAGCTGGCACACAGGCATATGTTCCGTCAGAACAGAGCACATGCCACACATGGCACGCACATCCCCTGTGCCACACACCCACAGCCTGTAGGGCTACACAACACACCTGCTACAGACGTGTCAGGTACCTGTCATGTGTGCTGCACTGGGGTCCCGCTCAACAGGCTGTATCTGGTGAAGGGCACAGTGATATGACTCAGGGGCACTATGGTCCACCACAGCACACATGCATACAGGTCAGACAGAGGCATGGACAGATATGACTCACTCATTGACCATGCCAGTGTGGCTGCCTGGGACATACCTCCCTGGACTACATGATAGGGAACATAGAATGGATCTCTCAGCATGTGGCACAGGCCAGCATGAGCCTGATGTTGGTTGCCAACATACCCTCCCCAGGTATTCTACCACTATATGTGGGAAGGCTGTTGTATGTCTACATTATGCTCAGTCTCCGCTGTCATTCATAGGGTATCCACTGGCTGTCAACGTGTGCTTATATGCTAGGGAAGCCACATTGATGTTCACGGGTCATCTTGCACGTGACACACATGGCCCGATGTATACTGGCAAGGCTCCTTGGTACACACATACTGCCTTATGCTGCAGGACATGGTTTACATAGTGACCTCCGTGGGTATCACACAGGTTAGGACACTAACAGTGCTGCTACACAACTACAGCAGTGTACACCGGAAGATGCATGCACCAGACACTGCCCTCAGCACGGTGAACTGCAGTGTCTGTGCAGTACCGGATGCATGATTCATGGCTCACAGGTGTCACCCATCACTGACAGGTTATGCCCCATACCATGCCTGTCGTCCCCTACACATGTAACACACATGGATAGGGGGGTGGTTTCCCAAGTTAACACAGATACACACACCTGTAGGTTGTTGGCACAGCACAAACCATCAGGGCCTACTCATGTGCAGCTGACAGTGTGTCGGACTGCCATCTGGTTCATAGCATGGCACACACAACCCTCACATACACAGGAAGACCACCTATCCTCCATAACAACACCGGCAATATGACAGTCCCATGAACTGTGTTTATAAGGCCATACTGCATCCAGCCGAACATTGTGTGTGAGCATTACTGTAACTACAACACTCTAGTTGAAGAGTTCACAGCATGTGGTCACCGAAATGCAGTGGAATGACATGTTACCACTACCACAACAGGTGGGAACATGTAGCACCTGTACATTGACTACATGTACACTATATGGCCCAGACCAGATGTGTATCCCCTGCTGTAGGTCTTTCACCATAGACACCCACACTGTATAGGGACATACCACGTGCGGACCCTGCACAGTAAGACACACAGTCATATTGGTATACATTGCTAATACCATTTATCCACACAAAGCATGTGTCAGACATGGTAACTACTGCAGGTCACAGGTATTTATGTGTATGTGTCACACACATACATCATGTGTGCAATGCCATTGCTGGGTTAGGCAATGGCATGCATTGTTATGTACAAACACCCGCACAAGGTCATACTGTGTGACACAACCACACGTGATAGTTGTGGGTTACCAAAACATGCCTATCTGTACTCTGACGATGGTAATAGACACAGTAGCAGAGCACACTATTGGCATTACTAGCCAACTAGCCCTGTCTGGCTGTGCTGATAGTGTGGTGACATCTCCTGTGTTAACTGGTGGGGTATGCAGCATCTGGTGTATAGTAGTATTTGCCAAAAGGATCTGTTCCCTCACACTTGCATTTACACACACCCTACTACCCCCACACACATGCACACTTGCCATATGCAGGATTCATTCCCCTACCTAACTATGTCATGACACGTGAGAGGGACGCATTAGCAAAGCGCACTGTTCGGTTTACTAGATAGTTCCTCGTCTCTGGCTATACTTATAGGGTGCTGACAACATCAGTACTTTGAAAGGGTAATGTGCATCAGGTAGCGTGATCACCTGATTGCCAAAACTAACATGTTTTTCATACGGAAATGCACACACACACATGTCTTTACAGGTTTCAAAATCCTACCTAATTACATTACGATACACAGGGGAAACGCATTAGCAGAGCGCGCTATTCGCATTACTGGGAGGCTTCCCTTCGCCTGCTGTACTTATAGGGTGCTGACATCATCTGTGTTAAGAAAGGGGCGTGTGCATCCTGTAGTGTGTTCTCCCAGTTGGCAAAAGGAACATTTCCCTCATACATATCTGCACACACACAATAAACCCCCCCCTCCCCATCCAAACACACACACTTGGCATCTGCAGGATTCAAACCACTACCTAACTGTGTTATGACACATGATATGGATGCATTAGCAGAGCACGTTATTCGCATTACTGGGAGGCTTTCCTTCTCCTGCTGTACTTATAGGGTGCTGACATCATCTGTGTTAAGAAAGGGGCGTGTGCATCCTGTAGTGTGTTCTCCCAGTTGCCAAAAGAAACATTTCCCTCTCACACACACAAACCCCTCTCACCCACACACGGAGCATTTGCAAGATTCGAACCCCTACCTAACTATATTATGACACTTGAGGGTGACGCATTAGCAGAGCGCACTATCCGAATTACAGGGCATCTGTTCTGCACCTGTAGTATTTCTAGGGTGCTGACATCTTCATTTCCACAGATGTTTGTAGATGTCGTACTACCTGTCAGGTGGGGGATAGCATGTATATGCATTTGCAGCCACCTACATCAGGGTCAGATGTGCACATCGCACTGGCAGGTTATGTTCTATACCATGCTTTGGGACCACAGGACTTGTAACACACAACACAACCAGTCCAGCACACCACACCCACATCCAGGACACACACCAAGCTTCCCTGGGAACAGTGCCAGGATATGCAGGTATTCACATACACCATTCCAGTTGTTAACATCAGGTACAGGCATATTGTGCGTGAGAACTACTCAGGCCTCTACCACTTTACCCTACCACCACTACAATTTGTGGGTCCATGTGCTATGGCAGAACCACACACCACAGCCACATGGGTTAATACATATTGCACCTGTCCATCTGCAACGTGGGTACTCACTGTTCCACACCAGAGGTAGACCACCATTGTTGATACCTGCCCATGTCCACCTTTCCCTGGACATCCATATCCCATCTCCACCCAGAGGCAAGGTTGTCACTGCACACAAACTGTGTTTAGCACAAGCAGACTCTACACTTGTGTAGACTGGGGTGGATGACTTCAGAGGACCCATGCTGGAGGACTATACTGGCCACTCAGCATAATCCTTGACACTTGCATCCTATGAGCATGTGTACAGTTTGCATTGGTCATTCAGATATTGGCAAAGGCTCTTGCTACCCCCATAGTGCCTATGTTAGGCAGGGCTCAAATGACAAACCCACCTTCATAGGTATCACAAGGGATAAGAAACTAAGAGCAATGCTACCCAACGCCAGATGTCTAAACCTCCAGATGCATGCACCCAAAACACTCCTTGGCATGGAAAACATCGATATCTGTGCAGTAACAGATGCCTGGTTCAGGGCTACTGAGAGCACACCAGCACTACCGGGTTTAACCCGGTTGACTTCTTTGAAACAGTCACCAAGGCCATTGACGAGGGGAAGGTGGTTCACACAGCCTACCTGGACCTCGCAAAAGCCTTCACAACAATACCCCACTTGGGCATTCTAGAGAAGCTAACCAGCTTAAATATAAGGCCCTATGTCACTAGATGGATTGCACAGTGGCTCAAGGACAGAACCCACATGGTTAGCATTGCTGGAGCCATGCCAGACCCCACAACAGTTATGGGTTGTGTCCCACAAGGCTCAGTCCTGGGACCCTCTTGTTTGGTATATATTTATTGGAGGTACAGGCCAACACGGACGGACTGTGGCTGTCCAAATATGCAGATGACTGCAAACAGGCCACCATAATCGACTCTCCAGCTGACACAAGCATCTTCCAAAGGGGCATCATAGCAACAGATAACTTGTGCCAGAGCCGTGGCCTTCTGCTGAACAGTGTTTAGAAAGGGGAATGTGCATCCTGTAGTCTGTTCACCTAGTTGCCAAAAGGGACATTGTCCTCACACACACTAACCCCCCTCAGCCAAAAACACACACTTGCCCATTGCAGGATTCAAACCCCTATCCGACTATGTTATGACACTTGAGAGGGGGGCATTAGCAGAGCATGCTATTTGCATTACTAGGAGTTTTCCCTTCTCCTGCTATACTTATAGAGTGCTGACATCATCAGTGTTTAGAAAAGGGAATGTGCATCCTGTAGTGTGTTTTCCTAGTTGCCAAAAGGGACATTACCCTCACACAAACAAACCCCACCCTCAGACAAACACACACACTTACCATTTGCAGGATTCAAACCCCTACCTAACTATGTTATGACACTTGAGACGGACGCATTAGCAAAGCGTGCTATTCGCATTACTGGGAGTTTTTTTTTCTCCTGCTGTACTTATAGGGTGCTGACATCATCGGCGTTTAGAAAGGGAATGTGCATCCTGTAGTGTGTTTTCCTATTTGCCAAAAGGGACATTTCCCTCACACACACAAACCCCCTCAGACAAACACACACACTTGCCATTCACAGGATTCAAACCCCTACCTAACTACGTTATGACACTTGAGATGGACGCATTAGCAGAGCTCACTATTCGTGTTACTGGGAGGTTTCTTTTCTCCTGCTGTACTTATTGGGTGCTGACATCATCGGTGTTTAGAAAGGGAATGTGCATCCTGTAGTGTGTTTTCCTAGTTGCCAAAAGGGACATTTCTCTCCCACAGACTTACACACACACCAGCCCCACTCACACACACACACACACACACACACACACACACACACACACACACTGAGCATTTGAAACCCCTACCTAACTATGTTATGACACTTGAGACGGACGCATTAGCAGAGCGCGCTATTCGGATTACTGGGAATTTTCTTTTCTCCTGCTGTACTTATAGGGTGCTGACATCATCTGAGTTTAGAAAGGGGAATGTGCATCCTGTGGAGAGGGACACCAAGCACACTCTGGCTAAGCTGTCATTCCCTAGGGCAAACAGCCTAGTGTTGACCTCTACACCCATATGTTTAATTGTCAAATGCACATTATTTGTTGCTGATAGACTGTTTGCACATCTTTATTGCCATAGCATTCCCTGTTTGTATGAATAACTTGTGCATCTGTGGAAGATGTTTGCATATGGGAGGGATCCACTATATCACGTATGTCTCTGTAGTCATTTAGCTGTGTGCACTGGGCAGACTGCTATAATGTGCTTGGTTCCTGGAATAACACATAACAATACCAGCTGTGTGTGTCCAACTGCTAAACCGAGATTTGGCCTAAGTGTGTGAGCATGCCCAGTTCAGCCTTCCCATGGCATGTTGTCAAAGTGTGTGAGCATGCCCAGTGTGAGCATTCCATATGTTGGACTCTGCAGCCCACCACATTTGTGGATGAGTGTGAACTTCAACAACTATCACCCGTTTATGGTTGTGTGTTGTGTGTCATGTTGTGTAGTTACTGTACAACTGCTTTGTGTGTGAACACAACAGGATTATACTGTGCCTGCAGTGTTTACATGGGATACTTTGCATACAGTTGTCAACATCCATTCACACTGACCTAACACTGTAGTACTGTATAGTGTACTGGTAGTACTTTGACTGTGGTGGACAGTATCCTGGGTTTTACTGCTATCACTGCTTTACATTTTGATAGTGTGCACAACAGCCTGGTTACAGGCCAGTTGTGTACATCTGACCATGTTGCATTCTGTTCAGATATGAACTACTTAAACCAGGCTTGTCCAACATTGGTAGTGTATTCCACAACATAGGTGTACATTTGCAAACACTAGCGATGTGCCCTAGTCCATGTCTAATGCTAGTTGGAGAGCGTGTTTGTCCTTCAACACACATTGTAAGTGGAGTTTGCCATGACATATGTCATGGTTAGTATACTGTGCCTCTGTCTACCTGTGACATGACAGTGATACCCAGGATAAAGCTACCATCTCCCATCCACTCATCAGGATTCCTATTGAGGAAGATTGATAAGTGACTCTATGGGTAGCCTGTGCTGGGGGTTCACTCATGGGTGGGGGTGGCTTCTGTGTTATGGATCACGCAGTACAACTTGTCCTATGTAAGTCAGTGCTGGGGTTCAGGTCTCTCATGTGCATAGCTCACTGCCATTCAGATTGTACAAGGTGCAGCATGTTTATTGATGCCAGCAACACAGGCAACACATGGCATCTGTGCAAGCTCTTTGATACTCCTGATGAGGTACTGTTGGGGACTTTACAGTTGATGGAGGTGTCTGCTGAGGTACATCCAACAGGGGCTATTGTAGTCAATTGTACCGCTGATGAAGGATGACTGCAGAGCCACAATGACCTCCCCTTATCTAGATCTGACAGCCTTCATGATTAGGTGGGTATATGGTATGTTTCTGTAAACACTACAGCACATGTTTGTCCAATGCAGGATATCTATCACCTTGTGTCCCCAGGTCTCTCATTACATGTTAACTACATAATGGGTTAACACCTATGTGGTAATTGGTGGGCACTTACTGTATATCCACGGGGTTGACTATACACGTTCTGCACTTAGCTTGCTGACATGGCTATGGCACCAGTTGTCTGTTTCTATGTGGCCTTTTGTGGGATGCTTGTGTCAGCTGGTGGATCATATGTGGTGAGCAGTTTGTAGTCCTCTGCAAACATGTTCGACACAGTCCTTCCATGTTTGCCTGTACCTATGGGACATATATACCAGACAAGGGAGATCCCAGGACAAAGCCTTGTGGGATGCCAGTTATATCTGGTTTGTAGTCTGACATGGCTGCAGCATGTCTGACCATGTCTGTTCTGTCCTTGGTCTGGTTTGCAACCCCTCTACTGACATGTGGGTTTATATTTAAGCTGGTGAGCCTATCTATAATGAACACGTAGGGTATTGTATAGAAGCCTTTGCAAGGTCCAGATACACTGTGTGGAGCACATTGCCCTCATCAATGACCTTAATGGGTGTTTCAATTGAGTCAAACATGGTTAGGGGCAGGATCTGCACTTGAGAAGGCCACACTGGGTTGGGTCTGGTGTCAGTAGGTCCCCAATATCTTTATGTCTGTGGTACATGCTGATCCTTTCCATAGCTGTGCAAACCGAGCTTCTCAGGATTCTGGGGTAGTAGTGTTCAGTATCCATTCAGGCAACACCTTTGTTGAGAAGGACCACTGTTGTTGTACACTGCTCTTTGGGTACATATTCTGTGGTAAGGCTGACATTGAGCAGTAGTGTGGTTTGGCATTCCATTCATCTTGGAGTCCATGTTGCACTAAGCCCAGGACACCATCTCATACCATTGCTGCTGTGTGTTTTGCTTTGTAGATGTTGGCTGTTACCTCAGCATCTGCAATGTCAGGGGGCCAGCAGTCTGCTGGGATAGATATTCTGCATTCGGGGTTTGCACTGCACCTGTCAGGATGTATGTTGGCAATATGTGTGTGTGTTTGTGATATTTGTGTGATTCAGGGCATATCTGTGAATTCCCAACATGGTTCCTACCATCAGTTGTGAAAGCCTTGGGATTATCCTTAGTGTCCTGTACAATTTGTATCTTCATAGGTTCATAGGTTCATACTAGGCTATCCACCCTGTGCATTTGTTAGCCTAGCCAGAGTGTGTGTGGCTTTTGACACCTTGCTATGTGAATATTATGGCCATTTATGATTTGCTTTGCTGTGCCTCTGTCTGGACATGACACAGTGAAGACCCCAGTGTAACTCTACAATCATCCATCCACTTGGCAAGATTCCTGTTGAAGAGTGTCAGTGAGGGGCTCTGCCTAACATGGAATGGGATTCTGGTCCAGGGTGTGGGGAGCCTCTGGATTATGTATCTGTCCCACCAGCACATCCTATTTCATTATTTGTTGAGGTTGACATCTCTCACTTTCACAGCTCCGATGGATTTGTGTTTTCTGGGGTGGAGCATGTCCATTACTCCTGTGTTGGGCATGGCCTCCTACAACAGGCATGCAATGCCTCTGTGTAGGCAGTATGTGACTGGATTCAGCTGGGGTGTCTACAGCCAGGCAGCATATGACATATATTTGAGACCCTTTATCCTCTTGGTGAGGTACCTTTGAGGTCTTTCTAACTGCTGCAGGTGTCAGGTAAGGTACATCCCATATGAGGCATTGTACTAGATTATGGGTGTGATTAGAGAAAAGTATAGGGGCACAATGACCTCTGTTGCCATAGATGTGACTCCTTTCCTGATACGGTGTCAAATGTAGACAGTCTTCCTAGCCACATTGGCAATGTGGGTGTCACATAACAGGTTACTGTCCACTTCTGTCCCTAGGTCCCTGGTTACTCCTTCCATACATAATGGTTTACCACCTATGTGGTAATTTGTGGTACCTTGTTTGTTATTTGGTGGGACATTCATACTGTCCAGTGTCTTCAGGACGGCTGGGTGGGGTAATTGTGTGTGAGAGTGCGGTCTGTAGCATGCTACAGACTGCACAGCAGTCTTGCCTACAGTTAGTTGCACATGGGTGAACTCCAATGCCTTGTGCATTGTCAGTTACCTGGACGTATGGGTGTCTGTGCTGACTATGGATACTCACCCTCCTTTTATGTTTTGTTCCAGGTTTTGGGGCCATGACACATGATATGTGGTATAACCTGGTAGTGCTGGTGTGCTGTCAGGAGGCTTGCAGCAGGTTTCTGTCACTGCACAGACATCGATGTTCTCCATTCTGGGGATGGCCTCGAGCATGCATATTGGGGTGTACACATCTGGCATTGGTCAGCATTTCCCTTATGTTTCTTCCCACTTATGTTTTCTAGGGTGGTGGGTCAGTCTTTTCAGCCTTGCCTACAAAAGGCTCTATGGAGGTGGCAAAGGCCTTATCCAATATTCAGACGCCCAGGGGTAACAGGTGCAGGCCATCCCAAGGACAGCTGCATGGCTTGTCAAGCATGACATCCCAAGCAGACAGACATTGGATCCCCTTGGAATGACACCAGTAAGTGTGCCACTTGCTATGACTGATCATTCCGTGTTTGTACTGTGGCATTACTCTTGGTAAGGGTAGGATGCTGCGAACGGTGAGTGGACTACATAATCAGATAGCTCATCTATGTCTCTTTTCATGTAGTCTAGGGCGGTACATCTCAGGTCATTCACACCAGCATGGACTATGACTGCATCATATTTCTACTTGCTTTGGAGTGACCTACATACTTCTGTTATGTGGCATATTGTGGCAGCCTACAGGCAGCTTACTGTACCCTTTCCCTTGTTCAGTCTGGTGTGCGGGACAGCAGTGTGTCTGACTATGGAGTCACCTATTACAACTGTATCAGACATGTTGTTTCTCCTTCTGGCCTGTGACTGTTTGGCACACCAGCTTTGTGTGCTATGTGTTGCATGTGCTATGTTTGGAGGCTGTTTGATTGGGTGTCTGCTTTAGAGGCCTCTGTTGGTGTGCTGTGTTTGTAATTTGTGCCTCCGGGAATGTTTTTCTGTGTTTATGTGTTTGGTTTGCGGTTGTGATAGGTCTATGTGGGACTGTGTTTGTGGTGTGTGTGGTTACCTTCTCCTACTGACTTGTTTTGGGAGTACTGAGTTGAGGGAGCTCAGCCTCCAGTTTGGATGGATGGTTGCATCTCTCACATATATTTGTATTTCTTGGGTGGAGTTGGGGGTTGTCTGTGTACTTGGGGCAGGTGTGACATTGCCTCAGGATTCACAGATTCCACTTGTTGTGGCTGGCCTTAGTGGATTGCATGTGTGGACAGATTTTATTGCCATACTACTGATCAGTGATTACTTCATTGTTCATGTTTGCTCTATCATGTAGTAGCTTCCTCATTCTCTTGCATGTTTTGGTTATGGCTGGTGTCCACCATGCCATATTTAGGCACTGTGTCTTGTTTTAATTTAGGACTGCATAATCCAAGCATTCCTGGCAGTGTTCATGGAATGGCTGTATTACAGGTTCTGAGGTGTGGCCCATATTTTGCACCTGCTCGGGGCCTTTAATGGATTCCACATCAGTTTGGAGGAGTGCAAATATTGCTTAACACATGTTTTCCACTGTGGTTTTCCGGCCAGGGACTGTGGTCAGGATTTGTATATCCAGTGTGATTACTCTATGGTCTGGTTTTACCAGTGAGCAATACACTTCTCATCTTGACATCCAGTACCCATGTTGCTGATTATCACATCCAGTATGCTTACCCCTCTTGTGGGAGTGGTACGCTGTTCCTGGGCCTTTTGGTTTGTGGATTCTATGAACTTTTGTCCTACACTGTTGGAGCTAGTATAATGCTCCCAGTCTATGTCTGGGTATTTGCAGTCACCCATATAATGTGGTTTGGAGGACTTGATATATTCATGTATTCCAGCATAGGCCGGATGCAGTTCCTGGTGTTGGGACAGTAGTCTGTAGCAGGCTATAAACTGGGGGGCAGTTTTAGCCACTGTTACTTGAGCATGGCTAGTCCATGCTGCTTTTTGTTGTGGTACCGACATGGGGGTGTGGTTATCCTTGACAATTCTTGCTAGTCACCCTCCTTTTGTAGCTTGTTCCAAGTTTTGAGGCTGTACAGCACAGTATGAGGTGTAACCTGGTAGTGTTAGGGTGCTGTTGTGAGCCTTGCCTCAGTTTTCTGTTACAGCACAGTTATCAACATTCTCCATACTGGGTGAGTTTAGACTGCATGCATCTTGCTGTTTCAGCTTATCCCTTATCTTATTCTTATCCCTTCTGGTACCTATAGAGATAGGTTTGTGTTTTGAGCCTTACCTATTCAGGGCACACTGTGGGTGACAACAGCCTTTACCAGTATCCATACAGCCTGCACTGATAGGTGCACGCCAGTCCTAGCAGGTGGTGCATCATGTCATGCTCAGCATGTCATCCCAGACTGGCACACATTGGGTCCCCTTTGACTAACTGTGATACTTCAGTCAATTGTTGCACTTGATCATCTTGTTGTCATGTTGTGGCATGATGCTTGGTGAGGGTAGGATGTTAGTCAGGGTCCTCAGGTGTGCATATAGTACTTGGTGTTACATTACTTAACACATAGCATTCATGCCTCAGGTGGTGCTGCAGGGCTGCCTCTGTCGGATGCACATATTACACTTCCCTGTACATATTTGAGAGCAGGTTGTGTCACGTTAGGCATCCCTGTTACTATATGAGTGAGTCAGAGAGGGGTATCATTCCCAAGGTTCCTACTGAGCCAATGTATGTGCTATGCGTTGCCTCTTTGCCAAGGCCAGGGCATACTGGGCACACCTCCTTCTGCCTACTGAGGCAGGCTCAGGTTGTTCCTCCTCTGAGTCACGCTCTGCCTGTGATGGCCTTGGCAATGGTGGGGGGCTGTTTGGCCCGGCCCTATGCTGGTCCTGCTGCAGCTGTTTTCGCAAGATCATATTATGTAGCATAGCACATACCATGACAATTTGGGTACATGTAGTTGGTGTGTACTGCAAGGCTCCACCAGATGTGTCCAGACACCGGAACCGTGACTTGAGCAGCCCAAACACACGCTCTATCATATTACGTGTTTGTGCGTGTGCCTCATTATGGCGTTCCTGTTCAGGTGTGTGTGTGCATTTCTGATGGGTGTCATCAGCCACGGCTCCAGTGCATAACCTGCATCCCCCACTAGGTATCCGTGTGGGATGTCCCCATTGGCAAATGTCTGGTACAGCTGCGTCAAATGCCAGATGTGGGAATCGTGATAACTCCCAGGGCAGCCAGCACACACATTCATTATTATGCCCTGGGCATCACACACGACCTGGCAGTTGATGGAGGGGAAGCCCTTGCGGTTTATGTAGGCCCTACCCTGCTCTCCTGCTGGTGCTTTGATGCGTATGTGCATGCAGTCTATAGCACTCAGTACCTCAGGGTATTCCGCTATTTGCTGGAAGAGACGCATATTGCTGGCCAATACCTCACGGGCATTGGGGAAATATACATGATCACCGACATGTGCTGACATGGCATCCAGGAACTGGTGTAGTACCCTGGAGGCTGATGCCTGTGATATCCCCATCATATCGCCAGTTGGTCTCTGGAACGTACCTGTTGCTAGTATTCTTAGGCCAACACATACCTTGGTTTCCACTGGGATGGGTTCCCCTCTGTTGGTTCTGTGTGTGAGGCGTGGCCTGCACAGCTCAACAATCTGCTGCAGGAGCTCTCTGTCCACTCTATAGCGCTCTACTATCTCCAGCTCATGTAACTCGTGGTAGGTGACCCTGGGCCTGTACACTCTTCTCTGTCTCCTCACTGTGGGTTGTCTGGCACCATCTGCATTGTCACCACCCTCAGCAAGTCGCCTATGTCTCATTATGACAGCTATGGCAGCCCCTAGCATTTCTGCTCTGAGTTCAGCTTTTTCAGTTTTCACTTCTATTAGCTTACTCCTGTCTTGCAGTGTCTCTTAATGGAAACATCTTGCACTACTGTTTGCAGAGTTTTAAGTGCTGGGCTGGGCTACTATTCTGTCTGTGTAATTGCCTGCTTCTAATTACTTTCACCTGCTAGCTTCAGCAGTTATCCCTGCTAGCTTCCTATTAATTCTGTTGCTTCCTTTTTCCTCTCTGTTTCCTCAGGGTGGAGCAACTTGCATACTATCTGAAACACGCTCACAGTGGCTTACACGCGCGCACACGTGCTTACACGGTTAAGAATCTACTTATTCAGGTTTAAACGCACGTACACTCACGCAAACACTGTTACATGTCTGCCAACAGCCTCCAACATACTCAGACTGCCTTCCATGCGCACACCCGCGCAAACAGTGTTAAACATCTCCCAACACGCTCCCACATGCTCACACTGCCTTACACGCGCGCACACTGCCTTACTCGCACTTCATTGCGCGCACACGTGCGCATGCACGGCCAGCAAGAAACTTTGGTGTAGGTAACAGTGTACACCTTCCATTTCTTGTCTTTCCATGACTTATCTAGTGGCACACCTCTTTCCATGATCTGTGCCTGTCATCTGTCATGTTACACTGGCCTCCAATGAACTGCGTTTCTTTCTACCATTCCCCCCGGTGATGTCACCTATCTCCTACTCTATTCCTCCCCCTTTTGTATCTCTTACACTACTCAGACCGTGCTCATTTGCTATGTGACTGTGAGATTCAGTATCCTAACCCTCATTTACATGAGATTGCCTACTAATGCTTAGTTACATGTCTTAGACTCAGCTTCCCCCCTTAGCAACCACTACACGGTGGCCATGTTGGTTTTGGTCTGCTGGTCCCTGCATTGTCATTCCATGTATTGCATGAAACCCACATTTGTGGGTTTATAACCTTTTTTTTTACGTTTTTATACAGCGCAGCCCGTTTGCGCGGGGCTGCGCTGGGTTTAAACATCGGCGATTGGCGAAAAAAAAAAACATATTTTTTATATTTTTGCATCAGGTTATCTTGCCAATGGCCACATATTTGGCCATTGGCATGCTGCCTGAATCATATGCAACCTTTTTTTGGAGCTGACATCGCTCCGTTGTGGATTTTGCAGGAATGTACTCAGTTGTCAACTGAGTACATTTCTGCAGCTAAAACGTCTCCTACACGGACTGGTTTCTGCTTCGTGGATCGCTAATATGCCTCATTTGCATACCTTTCGGATGCAAGTGAGGTATTTAGCATGTCCACGCCCAGTCCGTGTAAGAGACGTTTTAGCTGGTCTCTTACACGGAGTTTAGGGCTGTTCCTGGATCGCGAGGCTTGCATGGAGTGTTGCACGTCTCTTACACTCCGTGCAAGCCTTCGTGAATCCTGCCCAAAGTGTTGCACTATAACAGCATCCCCTTCATTTTATTAAGTTAAATATACCAAAAGGACAGTTAATGCATACTGTCAGGCATACCACTAAACCAAAGTGTGGAACTGAAGGGTTGTTTGAAAAAACTGCAAATTAGAAGGTCATGATTACCCTAGACCTTTATTAGAAAACAAATTCACTATGATACATATTGCTGTAAACAGACAAGCTTTAAAATCATCGCTTATTAATCACAGACAACAGCAGAAAAGGGCAGAAGTGGACAAACTTCACATTATATAGATTCCTGGGTTTACTACATGTTGCAGTCCATCGTATAAATTGTTTAAAGAAATAGTCAGAAAGAACTACTAAATGCTTAATTATGTTATTTAATTAGTTGAGACGTTAGTTCCAAGATGTCAACACTATCATTTACGTTCAGTAGGTCACAGAACTTCAAAGAACTACCAGCGATAAAACTATAAAAAAAAAAAAATAAAAATATGTGTACTTTCAGATATAGCAGATGTAGCATATGTGATAGCATTCAAGTTGCCAATTGTTTTACACATTCTAGTGCAGGAGAACAATTTCATTTTAAAGGTTTGTTATCTGTGAAAAGCTCAGAAGTTGTTTATGTGACAGCATGCATTTACAACTGTTTTGTGCTAGCAAAAATGAATGGCCACTAAAATTCATAATAAGCAGCACTGAGCTAACAAAACAAAGGGGTGTTAGAGTCATGCTTTATGTAAACATCACAGAGAAGCAAGTCATATTATTAGATTTAAGAACCAGGTGCTACAAGCAGTTTTTTCCAAATGCAAGAGAAAAATAGTTTACAAATAATTATTGGCAGACTCTAGATGGCATTTATTTATTTATTTAACATTTGTTGACTGGGTTAGTCCAACTGAGCAAAAGCCCTTTTTCAGTGGAGGCTCAGGGAGAAAAGCACAACAATTAGTACAAACCGATAGTATAACACACCCAAAAGTGTATAAGCTAATCATATTACTAGTATAACAATCGAAGTGTGCACACAAATAGCATAAACAAATCTAAAGTGGAAATACTTGTACATAAGAAGTCATTTACAGACGTATACTACAGCACTTTGAGTGGTATAATAGCAGACACAAGAGTCTGACAGTAAAAACAAATCCAGGATGTAGTCATTAGTACATCAGAAGTTATATACAAGCATATATTACTACACTTTGAGTGGTACAGCAGCAAATATATGTGCCTAACGGTATTAGAAGTTGTAGATAGAGCAGAAAATAAGAGAAAAATGCATACAGCACTAGGAAAGGAGGAATAAATGGTTAGGTGAGTAGAGACCAGAGAGTAGAAAATGAAGTTATTCTAAGTCTGAAATGCAGACAGATGATTATACCACTAAAGGTAGTTTCTATACAGAAATAATGAAATTGCAGAAGAATATAGACTTCCACCAAAGCTAAAAATAAAATCACCTTTAATAAAACTTCCTGAAAAACTTCTTCAGAGACTCAAAGATAAATTCTGTGATAAAACAGTTCTGGCTGTAATATGGATAAGCGCTTTTGGTTAAAACCTTTTTCAAATCCTTGAATACCAGCTCACTTCACTCTTATTATATACTACATTCAATCTTCACTCCACACTGTGACTCAACACTCATTAGCCAATCATAGCCTGGAATGCAAACACACCCTCATATTACATCATCATTATTTCTTTAGTGCTTTCCCTTTTAGAATTGGTTTTAAAGGGATAATGCCATTCAATCCGGGAGCTGAATCGGCTCGCAGATTCATTATCCATTTGCTCTCTTCTATTTCTGTTAGATTCACTATGTCTCCACCTCATGTCGTTTCATACAGCCTAAATATAGGGCCATAAACCTAAAGGAATTCATTATTACTGATATGGCCATATAGTGCATTGGTCTCAACCTGATTCCTGACATCCAAATTATGTCTCAGAATGCACTCCTTAAACATCTTGTTAGTTTTTCCTATATAGTAGGCTGAACAGGACAAGCATATAGCTATATACACAACATTCCTGCTTATACAATTCACATATCCTTGAAAAATACACTGTTTCCTTTTCACTGGATGTTGAAATAAATTGGAGGTGCTAATAAACGGGCATGCATTGCAAAATCCACATTTTAAGGTGCCTTTTTTGATGCAAGATGAGGCTCCACTCTCATCTTTATACTTGGAGTTATAAAAGTCTTTTCAAGTTCTTCCTATTTTTAAAATAGAAGCTAGGAGCATCTCCCACTATCTCTCTGATCCTGGAATCAGATGCCAGAACTGGCCAGTATTTCTTAATTATTTCACATATAGCAGAATTATCACTACTATAAGTGAGTAGAAAACCCATCCTCCTCTCTCCTCTGTTCTTAGCCCTTAGTTCATTCCTTTCCTGTTCTGCATAGTATGGTTTGCCGCTACTCGATCGTAAATTAAAGGCTGCATCTGTGCTCATATCAATATTTGTCCTCGTATAACCTTTCTCCACAAAGTCATTAATAAGCTTCTTTTGTTCACTCAGAAAATCCATATCGTTGGTGCACAACCTCAAAACCCGAATAACTTGATTATCTACTAAACTTGAAAAAATATGCTTAGGGTGCATACTAGATCTATGCAGCATATGGTTTCACCACATTGATTTCCTATGCATGGAAGTGTTGATCCCATCAAGAATTAAGTGGACATCTAAAAAATCTATTTCTGTTTTCGATACTCTGACTTCAAATTTCAAAAAGGTAGTCATGCCCATTAAAAATGCTTCAAATTGCTTTAGTAAAGACTCATCTCCTTCCCACAACAAAAAAGTCATCCACAAATCTGGCATATAGGATGATATTTCATTCCAAAGATTATTAGGGTCAGTCCTGCAGTCATCTTCCCATAGCGCCAGTACAAGATTTGCATAACTATTGGCGCATGGGGTGCCCATCGCCACTCCAGATTTTTGCCAATAGTAATTGCTTTCATATAGAAATACATTATTGTATAGCACTAGATCTAACATGCTACAAATCAAGTTAATATTGTCCAAAACCTTGAATTTATTCCCAGATTGTCGGATGGCTTCAATCCCATATTCATTGGATGTAGATGTGAACAAACTGTTAACATCTAAGGTGACCATCAATAAATCTTGGTAAGAGTATCTTTGTGTCATTCCATTGTAAATTTCCTTAGAAATTCAGCTTAGTCTTTTATAACAGTTGTTGCATATGGTAATAGTTTCTTTAGTTCTCCCTCAATGAATATAGATAGTGGCTCCATAACCCATCCTCCACCCGAAACTATGGGGCACATGGGTGGATCACTGAAGTCCTTATGCACTTTTGGCAACCCATCAATAGTTGGTATTAGGGGGTGCGTGACTTCAAAAAAATTGAACAAGTCTTGGTTAATAGTTCTGTTCATTAAGTTATCGTAAAAGGTGTCCTGCACATTCAGTATCAGCTTACTTAGATCTCTTTTCTCTATCTTCTGATACGTGGTCATATCATTGAGCATCTCAACCATCTTATTATCATAAGTGCTAGAGTTCATAATCACAATTACACCTCCTTTGTCTGCTGGCTTAATAGTTATTTCTTTCCTCTTCTCTATATCAGTGCATGCGACTCAGTGAGATGAAGGTGCTAGGTTTCCTATAGTCAATACTCCTATCAAGTGAATCATTGCCTCAGTTGCCAGGAATATGGCATATACAGGGATGGTATAAAATTCAGTCCTTTCTCTAAGACATTTAACTCATCCTTGCTCAGTTTATAGTTCAAGATATTTATAGCTATAGCATCACCAGTCTTATTTATTGCACTTGTAAGTCTATTGTAAGTCTAGTAGGAATAGGGGGTGGAAATTCAAGGCAATAAGTGGGCATGACAAGAAGAAGAAGACAAGGATAGAGGAAGGAGCTGAGGGAAATCGGAGCCTGGTATGGTAGGTGCATACAGTGACAGAGCCAAGTACTGTACAGAAGGTTTTTGAGAGCAGCCTTGAAACTCTGAGGGTGAGTAATATTTCTTAAGTGTAGTGGAAGTTTATTCCAGAGTTGGGCAGGAGATTAGCTATACAAGTTTTGTTCAATTTTGCTTTTAGGTTTATAGATACTGAGGAGATTTTGTTCAGAACTTTGGAGAGATCTACGGGGGGGGGGTACAGTAGGAGACTAGTGAGGCCAAGTTAGGGCAAGTGGAGGGCTGGTACAGACTAGAATGTATGATCTGAAGCTGAGAGAGGAGAAGTTGGTGTGGAAATTCTAACCAATTTAGGCTTTTGAGGACAAGATACTGGTGAGAATGGTAGGTATGACCTGCTGTGACTCTAGCAATTTTGTTGTAAGTAGATTCTAGTTCTGACAGGAGAGAGGATTGTTGGCTTGTGAGGATTTGAAAGTCATAGAAGACGCCTGGAAGGAGGTAAGCATGGGATAGAGAGATTTTGGAACTAATGGTGAGAACATATTTAATACAATACAGAAGTCAGAGTTTTTGGTGGGTATTTTTAATGTTATAGGCAATATGTAGATCAAATTTGAGTTGGTCATCTCTGATGACCCCAAGAAGCTTGGTGTGAGACTTGACTGAGATAGGTGTATTGTTTAGGGATGAGATAGAGAAGGAAGATTTGAGATGGTTCAGGGTTTGGGGGATGAAAAGCAAGAATTTGTAGTTTTCGGGGTTAAGAATCAGCTGATTCTGCTGAGCCAGTTTTCGATTGACAGGAAGGATTTTTGTGTGAGAGTATTTAGGTCAGAGAGCAAATCAGCTATGATAATGACAGTGGAATCATCAGTGTATTGTACAAGATGACTGAGGGCAGGAAGTATGCAACTGATTGGTAAAAAGGTTGAACAGAAAAGGGCCTAGGATAGACCCTTGGGGTACTCCCATTGTGATAGGTAAGGCAGGTGATGTAGTAGAGAGTCATCTAACAGACTGTTGCTGATCTGAAAGGTAACTTGAAAATCAGGAGATGGTTGCAGGAGACAGACTAAGTTCAGAGAGTTTCGACAGAAGGAAAGCGTGGGACCTGGTGTTGAACACTTTAGAAAAGTCAAGGAATAGGGTGGAAATTAGTTTGTTATTCTCCCAAGCTTGGGATATAGAGTTAATGAAAGATATAAGAGCAGTGGAGGTGCTGTGTTTTGGATGAAAGCCATGTTGTATGGTGGTGAGTAAGTTTTCTTGTGGGAGGTGGTATAGGACTTGCTTATAGACACATTTCTCTAAGATTTTGGAGAGAGGTCTAAAGTTGGCAAACTCTGAAGAGTTTCCACCCTTATGAATGGGTATGGTAATTTTTTTCCAGATTAGGTCTGAACAGAATGCATGTTAAAGAAATCAATTCAGTATTGACTATGGGTATTTGAATCACGTGTGATTTTTGACACTGATTATTTAAGCCTGAGTGTAACTGATTTCCCTTGATGCTTGAAGAAAGACTGGAGTTAAACCTTTCTGTGAAATATAGCACTTGTATTTGCAATGTGTTATATTCGGGTCTATATTATATCATCGAACGCTGATTGATCGACCTAATTTAAGTGAAAGCAGGGAAAAAAATCGCTGATCCAAAACACATACACACAACACAAGCACACCAAACAATACATACACCTAAAATCTGATACCTAACCCTACACTAAACTATGCACACACCACTAACTACCCACTTACCTTAACCCAAACCCTAACCCTAAGGTCCGTCACTATCGCACACTCACCTCACCCGCTTCCTAACCCTAACTCACTTAAATCTGCCCTAACCCTCATGTCCACTCAATCGCACACACACCTAACCCGAGCCCTAACCCTAACTCACCTAAATCACCCTAACACTCACATCCACACAATCGCACACTTACCTGAATCTGACCGGTAACTTTCCACCATAACACTGAAAATACCGAAGCAACAGAAACGGACAACCAAATTCTTTCCCTAGGAAAAAATTTGAGTTTCTGCTGCTTTGATATTTTGCAGTTTTGCGAAAATAAGTTCGATCAATCAGCGTTTGCTTTTTTAAGCGTTCGAGGATATAATATAGACCCTTATATTCTTATAGTATATTGTTAGCATATTTATTATATAGTTAAATAAATACAGTTTAATTGATTACGCATCAATTATCTTCCATTATTGCAGCTGATTAAAAGAGTGAACAGAACACACAGCCAATTAATAAACAATTAAAAGAAAATCCTAGCCAAGCTAGAGTTTTTCACTGTGTGATTCTTTAAAACCTCTTGTAAAACAGGATAATGGGATATATGCAAATTACCCCTTTAATGACATCAGGTGTTTCAGCTATATGGCAGTTCTGAATGACCATGACTTTTTTCTTTTTAAGTCTGTTAATGCACAAATGGCTTTATTGGCCTGAATTTGTCCATTAACAGACTTAAAAAGAAAAAAAAAAGTCATGGGGATTTAGAACTGCCATATAGCTGAACATCTGATGTCCTTAAAGGGGTCATTTGCATATATCCCATTATCCTCTTTTTACAAAAGGTTTTAATGAATCACACAGTGAAAAGTCCAGCTTGGCTAGAATTTTTTTTGTAATTTTTTACTAATTATTGCAGCTGATTGGGATTTTAATGGTTTGACTTTAACAGAAATTTTGTATTCAGGTGTAGCACTTTTTGCATTCCTTAAAACCTCTTGCAAAACAGGATAATGGGATATATGCAAATTACCCCTTTAATGACATCAGGTGTTTCAGCTATATGGCAGTTTTGAATGACCATGACTTACTTATATTGCTGCATGTCTTGAAGAAGCCTGTGAGCCAATTATGTCGGAATAATGGGGGTGGGCAACCCATGGCATGGGCCTAGTTTATCAGGGCAATAAAAAGAAGCTCTTAAATGTGCTTTCCAAACAGGGTTATTTGTATCAAACTAGCTGATGAGGAGAGAAAGATAGTTGAAAAGGGCATTAAACTTGGATAATGTGAATATGAACAGTCTGTTAGTGAAACAGTCACGGTTTCATATTACTTATATAATTATATGTTGGCATATTTACCAGGTGACTCCGCAACTATAAGGCCTGACTAAATCCATAAAAAAAATTATTAATCCACTCATGAGGCCACTCATTTCAGTATAGTGAACTTTGTTAGATCTTTATGATACATCTGTAAAAGAACATGCATGATGAAACTGTCAGGTCTGGGTAACGCAACAGAGATGCAAAATTATATATACTTGCTTGAATAAACAAAGTCCTTGGCACTTAATTATTACCATTGATATGAAAGATCTCTATATAAAAGAAGAGTATCACATAAGTATTAAGGCAGACTTTTATGGAATTTATGAAATTAAGTGGGGGTTATACAGAAATAGTATTAGAAATTTATGACTAAAACTTGAAATCCAATTGTTTCTTATTTGATGTTTGCCAGGGGGATGAATATGAGTTATTGGATGGTTGTCATGGGGATTATTATGACCACCACTTTTATGATTTCACCGTACTTTATTTGCAATCATTCTGATTACAGTAAAACTTTATGTCAGTAAGCTGTTTATTGAATACACTGCATTTTCAAAGTTTGACAGATTTTTATTTTTATATTTTAGACGTGACTTGGCTGTGTTCAGTCTAGACATTTATAAAACAAATGAACAAGGAAGCATGGAATAGTCACAGACTTTGTTCTTCTACAGGAAATGTAAAATGAAAGTTGGGTTCATGTAATGCATCAGGGAGCTTATGTTTTTCATAATTCTGAAAAGTGCTGTTTGGCTAGCTCCATGGTATAGAGGGAGAAAGCACTAACAACACCACAGGTGACCTGAGTAAAATTAGTGGCTCAGGTGACTGTAGAAATCAGCCAAACAGGATAGAAGTTAATGGCTATTGTTGGTTCACTCTAGATGAGGGAGGCATCTCTGGCTTGTAACATTGGCAACACCTAGCTTGAGCACTATTTGTCCATTAGTGAGATATGGCATGCACAGAAATGCTTCCCCTCAGAAGAGTGTGACTGCAGGCTCAGAGGAGCCAAAGTGAGGGGATAAGTGGTATATGCAATGGAAGAGGGTAGGTCAACCCCTCCAGGTCCACATAGCTTGCCCACTCCCGATCACCTGACTATCACCAGGGAATGTAGCGCTGATGGGGATTCCAGGGCAGGAATGAATGGGGTGTAGGTTTCTTGTTCAGCCCAGGAATATGCAACTCTCATTCACCAAGAACAAACTGGACAGTTGGGTGAAGACAGAAGAGCCAGTTGAAGAAAAACAAAAACAGCAACAAAATGTTTTCTAAGGACTGTGAGACATGCATGTAATATATCCTGAATCACAATTTATTTCATATTCCCCCATAAATCAGACAGTTATAGAAAGAAGGTTATTAGCATATATGTATGCAAACTTCATTAGTGGTAATGCTGCATACAACTATGAAAGGTACTGGTTTGGCAGAGCAGGGGACTGGATGCTCACACAAACCATCAGAGATGCACTTACACACACACACACACACACACACACACACACACACACACACACACACACACACACACACACACATATACACACACCGGTTCAGAGCTGCTAAGCTGGTAATTCTCCACTGGCACTTCTATGACAAACCTTCACTTATAAGTAGCCCTAGCAATGCCACTGGCAAACCACAATAAAGGCATCTGTGGGTGATATAGGGACTAAGCAGAGTGACACACTGTAGCACTACAACCAGCACCTACCAGATTACAGCATCACGGCACAGGTAGCTACTGATCATCATGGAGCCCAACACTTACTTTGGGAAAAGACAACAGACAAAAAAACCTGCTGCTGCTGCATAGATATGCTGCTCTGTGACTACAGGGTGCTGCTATTATAATTCAGTGCAGAGGAGGAGCATCAGGGCTCTAGAGCCTAATATCACCATTCCTTGAGTACATCCAGTATTAGACACAGTAGGCAGGATCGGGGGGGGGGGGGTTCACAGAATGCATGGATAGCCACTGTCAGACATTAAACAGCCAGGGAGCCAATCTGATAATGAGACTAATGCCACAGTATCATCAGAACAAAGCCAAAAAACAAGTGGTTAAACAGTCTTTAATGAGCTGTATCCCCCTCTTAGAATAGGCTGTACAACACATTAAGTTATTTCCAGGCAGATATTTATAACTGAAGTCAGGCAGCCCTTGGGTGTACTATGTACCTGAAAATGAGAAGCAGAGATACAAAGTGTTGATGGTACTGACCCCTGGATAAAACATAAGGGATCCACATCTGAGTGTGCTGTGGCTACTTGATAGCACATTAAATATATATGTATGTATGATGACACATAGAAGTGACCATTTCCATACCATAATGTTCTGCCTCAAGCAGGATTGTGCAGACTGTTTCTCATACCCACTGCCTCACAAATTCATCAACATATATTTTGTAAAATGCTGCCATCAAACCACTATTGACCAGTTTCCCATCTGCCATTTTTAAGGAATGCAGCTTCTGTTTTTTGTCTGGCAACACAGTATGATACCAACATAACTTTACTCTTCACATGTGGCGGTTAGTAACTCTTAGATGTATGTACAGGTGTAGATGTATATGTCTCTCTCTCTCTTTATATATATATATATATATATATATTTATATATATATATATATATATATACATTTATATAATCTGTCAATACAGATATCTGTAAACATATACATACATACTCAAACATAGAGAGAAACATGACATACATATACTTTTTACCCATAAACTTTCTGCTCAGGTTATGGTTGCAAAGCGTTCTTACCAGCCCATTTTATCTAAATAACAAATCATCGACACATCAAAAGATAAACAGAATAATGATCTGGAAATATTCTTTGAAACAATGAGAACTGAGTATATAACATAAGTGTAAAGAGATTAAGAGGTCCATAAGCTTAAAGTTATTTTTGGATAAATAGCTGAATGTGAGGAACAATGATCACTGCAAATGGAGATATACTAAGACTCATCAAGGGCAAGTAGGGGGAAAAAGGCACAGTGTAACCTATAATTTTTGAAGTCTTTGGTTGTTGCACTCAGAATAGCTACTAATGATAGATAAGAAGTGGGTTAGCGGTGGGTAAACAAAAAGTTAATATAATAGTGCATCCAGATGATCTGGTCCTAGATATATACAATTAAGCAGCAGCAGGAAAAGTGGAAACCCACAAAGAGTTCAGAATAAATTAAATAGATTTTAAGAAAAGAAAAGTGTAGGACAGCAAAATAAAGTTACCACCAACTCAAGGACATGGGATCTTGGTTTAATATTTCAGCCAAATGACAATATATTCAGGAGTGCAACAACCCCCAATGGTGTGCTACAGTGTCAAAAATATGAAAATGAATCCACTCACCTAGTGTAAAAATAGAACTCATAACCTTCTGATAAGCCAGTGCCAAAGGTGAGTGTTCCACCTGTTGAGTCATTGGCACTGAGTGTTAGCAGTTTAGGGTTAGACTAAGGGCTATGGAAGGGGACAGAGTTAGTGTTGTGTCTGTTTGGTGTTGTGTATGCTCTGTGTCCTTTTCTCTTGTATGTGGTACTTTTATGGAAAGGGTTTTTAGTCACATAATGTATAGGTCTGGGGATAGGGGCAGGAGTAGGGTTAGTTTTAGGATAAACACACATGAGTAAGATGATGAAGAGGGAGTGAAGCCTCCATACCCACCATTATGTATGAGTGCTAACCCTAACCCCACAAATTTGTCTTGCCTTCTTTTTAATTGACAGTTTATCTTTATCCACTGACTCACTTAACAAATTTCCCAGCTCATCATTATCCAACATCTATTTAGACTATTTGAGATCAGTTTGTTTGGAAGTAACGGTACATACCAATAATATATTGCATTTAGGAAGCTGTACCTTTCACAAGAGTCCCAAAATTATGTTAATCATACACAAAACCTCAAGTTTACAATACGTTAAGCTCATACAAGCTCAGAATAAGTGGACTCAGTCCCCACTTTCTATACTTTCACACTTCCAACAGCATCACTAGCATTAACATACACTTTTTGAAGATAGGCCAATACATAAAGCTATCTATTTAGACATTTACTTGCAAAAGTACAATATATTCATTATTTGTTTGCACATTTTGCCAGCAACAGCATACTTCTGCTTTTTTATTTCATTAACTGGATAATCCATGACAATCGAAGCAGACCCACAAAGTAGAAAACTGAAAACATTTTATTTCACAAGATCAAGTAAGCGCTTTCGCGTTTGCATGAACGCTTCATCAGACTTTCAGTGTGTATTACATAAAAACTCCATTTAAATACTATTTCTTATTTAAAATGACCAATAAAAATCCTACATAAGGATTCCTAATTAAAACTTAAAATGCCCATGCATACGTATATATTTCACTGACACATTTAAAAATATAAAAAGATATAAAAATATATATGTATATAAAAATGTATAAGAAATATATGGCAACTATAACTCTTATTAATGGCTTAAGAAGTTTGTGTATATCTACAGATGGAACAATAACATATGAAACTAATATTTAATACAAAAACTCAATGTTTTAGAGCATGGATAGCATAGCACGGAGCAAGCATAAGAAAGAAACTGTTAACATTAATGTTTTACAATTGACTAGAAAATTGGAGGATTTACTGATAAAATTAAGGAATATTCAATGGCAGAAGAGACACATGGAGGCTTGTGTTTCCTTCCAGATAGTTCCCAGGGGCCTCCAAGTTCTCAAAATGTCGACTTATGGATCCACATTCCCTTCATTACTCTCAAAAAGGCAGAAGCTTAATCTGGAGTCAAGTTTTGTATATATGAAGCTCTTAATAGAGCAGTATACAATGACAGAGAAAGATCTTAGCAGTGAAGCAAGTAAAATTGAACAAGAACTGAGTTCATTATTACCAAGTACACAAATGGACGAATTTGTAAGTGAACTTTCAGTAACACTTGTATCTCTTGATAGCAGGTTAATGCTAGCTAAAACAAAGAAACTGGAGAGAGATTGTTTTGATTTTAGTAGGGGGAATGTGTTCTCTTGGCCGAGGGAATCCAGTCAAACCAGAGATGCTACCCCTTCTCATACCGGAGGACAAACGACAATAGCACATCCTGTTCAGTCATCTACTTCCTTAGAGATTGCATCATTTCCACCACTTAGTGGTGGAACAATCATGGGAGCAGCAGGGACACCATCCTTA
The DNA here is from genome assembly GCF_019279795.1 of Protopterus annectens. Lineage (NCBI taxonomy): Eukaryota > Metazoa > Chordata > Ceratodontiformes > Protopteridae > Protopterus > Protopterus annectens. The sequence continues at coordinate 1,112,586,281 of NC_056730.1, forward strand.
AACAACGAACGAGTAGATACACAGGTCTCACTCTTGGGAGAGCCTGTAGTAAGAAAGAAAGCTAATGCTCAAACAACAGGAATAGCAACAACATCTAGTGATCTTTCATCACTCCATTTTCCTCTACCCTTTTGACCGATGAACCGGCAGTCGTGGAGTCCACACTACATGGGGAAGATGCAGAAAATGTCAGGCGAGCAACACGAGTTTCAGAAGAAAACGCTGAAACCAGTCAACTGGTCCTTACAGTAAACTTATCGAAGTATGTATTGACATCTGCTGAGAAAGCAGTTTTGAATAAGGGACTACCATTTATTCCATTGCAAAATGTAGATGTTGCTGATTTAATAGTTGAGGTAAAATGTTTTACTAGAAATATTGCATTGTCTCTACAATATGGTGATAGCAGTAGTGACACTAAACATTATTCCATTTTTAAAAAACGTCAACTTATATGCCTAGCTTACATCCATTAATATATAGCTTTGAAAAAGCTTGTGAAAAAGACCTGTTAACTGCTTTCCAATTAGATAAACAACAATTCGAACCTGAGTTTTATAATTTGAGTAAGGATGAAAGTCAAGCCCTGAAAGCCTTAGAGAATAATCATTTAATTGTCATCAGACCAGATGACAAAGGGCGAGCGGTGGTTGTGTTAGATAGAGAGTTTTACCATTCTAGTATATGTGCTATGCTGACAGATACGAACACATATAGTACTTTGACGATGTCCCAGTTAGATAGATTAATTAAAGATGTCAATGTTAATCTATATGACATGTTGATGTGTAGTATTATTGATGGTGATTTATATAAATATTTTCTGACAGAAAAACCATTAATACCAATGTTTAGGGGTCTTCCCAAGATACACAAAACACTGGTTAACCCACTATTTAGACCAATTGTGTCCAGTAGAGGTTGGCTAACAGAATCTATATCTATTTATATAGAAAAGCAACTGAGACCACTAGTAGAATCAACTAGTTCGATCCTAAGGGATACTCAACAGTTCTTAGAGACTCTTTCGGCTTACAATTATTGTAGTTCTATGAATGTTTCTGACTATATGGTTACGTTGGATGTTGGGAAGGATAAACATCTGCAAGGCCAAAACTCTTTTGTCTAAATCCAGATAGAGTAGTTTTCGTTTCTTAAAAATGACTAACTTAGTCTTACAATTCTGATAGGCAATCAGAGCTAAACATGGTAGTATATCAGGCAGCCAAACACCCATATATGTTATGTGACTGAAACCAGTTAAGAACAAAAAACAGTCCTCCAAATCACTGGAAGGCATGCAGTGAATCCTAATGGAACCTATTTTATTTTAATTAATCTTATATCTAGGTATCCTTGTGAAACTTTATCAAAATGTCAAATTACTCATATCTGTCTCTGGATCTGACAGTGTCACCAAAATATTGTGCCACTATATTTGTCCTACATCAGAAACATCATTGAGTATAACTCCCCCTTTTGTATGTACCTGACCAGGCAAATGCAACAAATGGAATGTCCAAAAAAAAAAAATACATGATGTAAATGCAATTTCCTATACAAATGGCTTCAAAGACTTTTCTCTGTAGTCTGTTTCCTACAGACTGCTGAGAAGTGATCTATGTCTGGCATGCAAGGCATCCTTGGATCCTGCTCTGACTGATCTTTTGCATATCTGCAGAATGTACAGCATCAGAACTAAAAGATCTGAGGACCTAAACTTTGCTTACTACATAAATAAGACATGTTGAATGAAGAGGTACAAATCTCAGTCAATTCCCATTCTCCAGAATAGACTTCCCATTCATGTGCAGCAGAGCTTTTCTCTAACCCTATTCAAGCATAAACTGGACGAGTGGATGGGAAATTGAAAATTTACCCCAGGTCTAGCACCTATGTCTCTGATGGACAAAGTCAAATATTAAATCATGTCCTAGGTAATACAGACCCTTTAAAATAACCTCTAAAGACACAAAAGGTCTTGCTATAAATTTGGATTGCATGGCTATTCTTATAAAGGCCCTAGTAGTCATAATTTGATTTATACATATGAATCTGTATCATCAGCAAATAATGATATAATGAGCTCCCATTGACCTCAAGTACAACCCTTTCAGTTCAGATTATCTTTAAAAAATTAGTAGACATTTTAGATACAAAGTAAACAGCAGTAGTGGCTGGAGGTCATCCCTGATACATGCCTCTAGAAGACTGGAATGTCTGAAACAACCTGATAGCAATTGTAATACCGGTTGTAGCATTTTTGAAAATCTCTTTTAGAAGGGCCACAGACTTTTATGAAACACTATTCTTACTAATAGCTCAAGATGAAAAGAACCATTCAGTACTGTCAGGCCTAGAACCATTCAGACAATTTTGTATATAGAGAATTTCCTATGAAGCGGCTGCTGTCTCCCCAAACCTGCACTAGTCAAAATGAGTCAACCCCAGAACTACTCAACCAGGCCTTCTTGCTAGTGCAACCATAAAATATTGATAGCCATGATTCAACATTGAAATGGGTCTGTAGGAGGATATCAGCAGAGAGATCTTCCTTCAATTTTTAACATCACTGAAATCAAGGCCTCTTTCCAAGACTGAGGAACTACATGGGTAATCAACATCCTGTACATCAATTTAAACTAAGTTTCCAGCAAATCTTGTTAAAACATCTCTAGACCAGTACTACTATCCCATCTGACTGTGTGGATTTACTGGAATGCTAATCAGAAATAACCACTGTCTACTATAATTATATACCTCAACAACCTCTATACCTGTTCTTTATCTAAAACATTTAGCTGAAATTGCAGAAAGTGGCTTTCATTCTATTCTACTGAACAGCATTTGATCAGAATGCCTTAAGTCATTCAACATGAATCCTTCATTTTAATCCTTATTTCCAATTTTGACTTCATTGTTTATTCTCTCCCAGTCGAGTCCTAAATCCTTTTTAACCCTTAACTTATTGTAAAACATCTCCTCACATAACTTACTAACACTTTCCCTCTTCACCAGATTTGTTCTTTGTAATATAATGAAACACATTCCACTGAAACATACAAAAACAATGAACTCATCAAAAATAGGGAGAACGCTGCCCTCTGCAACCCCCACACCCCCATGACATTAATATACTAATGCTGAGATCACACAACAGTGGGGTGGAGACAAAGTCCCATAATTCACTTTGTGCAATCTCACAAAGACCACCCAGAGTACCAAACACAAATAGCAGTGTAAATGAATCTAATGGAAAGATTCACTTCCACTGCTATATCCAAAGGATTTACATGTCTACACAAATGCATACAACAGTTTGTAAACTCTGATGTACTCCACCAAATTCCAAGTTAAAACATGCGAGTGTCAAACTAGTAAATGGAACTATATCTGTGTGTGTGTGTGTGTGTGTGTGTGCGTGTGTGCGTGTGTGTGTGTGTGTGTGTGTGTGTGTGTGTGTGTGTGTGTGTGTGTGTGTGTGTGTATAAATATATATATATATATATATATATATATATATATTTATTTATTTATTTTATTAATTTATTTATTTTACATTTTTTGACCGGACTAGTCCAACTGGATATATGTCCATTTTCAGTGGAGGCCTGGGAGAAAAGCTCCAACAAACAAAAAACACAGTATCATTTATAATATGAGACATTTACAAATACAGCTAAATTCACAGATAATCATCCCATTCATTAGATTTTGTTGCATTTCTGTAAATAGAGTCATGGTACATTTCAGCTATGGTTAGCCATTCAAATATTTCACAAATAAAAATTTAAGATAAGAGAATACTTTTTTGTACTTAACAGAAAAGTAGGTACCTATATACATTCTCTTAGTTGTTAACAGAAAAGTAACTAGTTTATACAGGTATGGAGATAAATACTTTGAGAAAACAGAGGTAGTTAGTCAGGGTTAGAACAAGGGCATAGCCACTTTGATTTAAGGTATGGCTTCAATTTGCTTTTAAATAATGCTGTAGAGGTAATGGTGGTTAGGTCTTTTGGGAGGGAGTTCCAGGTTTACCCCACTGTATTGGCAAACAAGGAGTCCCCAGCCAAGTTGTTAGCTTTACCTAATAGTACAAGAAGTTTATTTGATGAGCGTAGGGTCTTGAGGTTGTTATAGGAGGTGGTTAAGTTAGTAAGTATAGGTGTATTAGTAGGTTGGTACAGGATCTTGTGGGCAACTGTTAACTGGTTGAATAGTATTGTATTTGGCAGTTCTAGCCATCCTAGCTGTTTAAGATTATCACAATGATGGGCTCTGAAGGCAGACCCAGTTGTGAATCTGGCAACATTATTGTAAGAGATTGCTAGCTTGTTGATGTTCTTTTTACATAGTTTCGTATATACAGGTGAGACATAGAGAAAGGTAGAGATTAAGTGGGTACCAGGCTAGTGGAGTCAAAAAGGATTTAATCCTGTATACGGATCCTAATTTTAAATTTATCTATATTATCTGCATCTATGTTCCTCCAGGCAATAACATTACTACTATTGAAAACATACTCTGTTGGTTATCTCAAAACCTCCCCCAAGAGACCATCATTCTTGGTGATTTCAACATTGATTGGAAATGTTGCAACAATAACTACCCCACTACCCATATTAATCTCTATGGGTTTACATAAATTATCACCTCACCCACTAGCATTAACAAGACCAATAAAAAAGAAAGTACCTTAGACTGGATACTCATCAATAATCAATCCCAGCCCTACAATTCTGGAACCCTCCCAGACAATGTAAGTGACCACTTTCCAACCTATGCTATTAGGCTTAAAACCAACCCACATTCCAAACCCATATTTAGAACAATTAGAACCAAAAAAAACTTCAATCTCGATTTATTCTTAACTGAACTTAAAGCTTGTAATTGGTCCCCATTAAAACAACTTTCCCTTGATGAAGCTGTTGATTACTTCAATGCTAATTTCCTAGCCATCCTTAACCAACACGCTCCTACCTGCTCTATTAGGATAAAAACAAACCTGCTCCATGGCTTTCTAAGGAAACTAAGCAAAACCTCCATCTCAGAAATAAATACTGGCACAGATTACGCTTAATTAAGGACCCCATTGACCTCCAAAACTTTAAACAATTGAGAAATGAAACAAAAAAAGCCTTAATGTCTGAAAACAAAACTACTACCTACATTCGCAGCAATCCCACCATAATAAACCACAAAAATTCTGGACAAGCATTAATGAACTATTAAACCCCGGTCAATCTGTTACACCAAACCCACAAGGCTCTGACCTCAACAACCCCAAACAAACTGCCAATGCCTTTAATACCTTTTTCACCAAAACTATTCAAACTCTAGCCAGTCAACTCTCTCCACAAAATTCAACCAGATCTAAGTCTGAATCCAACCTACCTCCTCCATTTCACTTCTAACCTGTCCCTACAGCTTTTATTCTCACCCTTTTACAAAAACTTAAACCTTGCACTCCCTCTGCTGACCAACTACCTGCAGAATACTTACAGTTAGCAACCAAATCTATTGCCTACCCCATCTCCATTCTCATCAATAGCATTACTGAAGGATACGTCCCCAGTCTTTGGAAAGTCTCACATATTATTCCCCTTCATAAGGGGGGAGACTCCACTGACCTTTCCAACTATTGCCCCATAGCCCTACTCTCCCCTTTATCTAAGGTTATGGAAAGGTGCATCCATAGGCAATTACTAGACCACCTTCTCCATAATAACCTGCTCTCCAACTCCCAACATGGCTTCAGACCTTCCCACAGCACTACTACTACCCTCCTCTCCTTCATGGACACCATCAACAAAAACCGCAACCTTAACATGCTCACTTTTCATTGATCTGTTCAAATCTTTTGACATGGTAAATCACAATATACTCATAAACATTCTGAAATCTATGTCACTTGATGCACTAGCTATAAAATGGTTCCTATCCTACTTAAATAACAGACATCAAGCTGTGCTCTGGAATACCACTCTTTCTACCCAACTACCCATTAATATTGGTGTCCCTCAAGGGTCCATACTAGGCCCACTCCTATTTTCCTTATTCATCAATGACCTTCATGAAGCAGATCCCCAAGCTACATGCATACAATACGCAGATGATTCTACACTTATATGCTCAGCCACATCTGAATCGGAACTTTACTTCCTTACACAGAACTTATTTAGCTCAGTAGAACTATGGTTTACAAAACGCTGTCTCATACTAAACCCCAAAAAAACTAAACTTCTACTTTTTACACCTACCAATAAATCTCCACCAATTGACTTCACTATAGCTTCCAATAATAGCACTGTTATATCCCAGGATCTTACTACCAAACTGCTAGGTATCACCATAGACAACAACCTTAACTTTGACACTCATATTAATAATATCTTGAAAACAACTAACAGAAAAATAGGCTCTCTATATCTCTGCAACTAGAATAACTATCGCCCGCACCCATCTAATCTCTACCCTACTCTATGCCTCTCCCATTTTCACTAACCTGTCAAAAAATAACCTTAAAAAACTAGAAAACTCCTACAACAACATAGCCAGATTTGCCATTGGTAACCCTTTTAAAACACACCACTGTATTAATCTAAAATACCTAGGGTGGCTTGAATTACAGCAACAGCTAAAATATAATCAACTGACCGTTGCCCATAAAATTCTTTATCAACCTGCTAAGACACCCATACTATCTAACCTTATTCATCCCTACAATAACCTGAAATCCCTAAGATCTTCACAAAAAATCCTCATAAATATTAACAAATCAAACAATAGAGCTGGAGACTCTCTCTTCACTAATACTGTTGGGAAAATCTGGAACTTACTCCCCACTGAACTTTCTACACTTCCCTCTATTTCCTTGTTCAAAAATAAACTTAAGCTCTTCCTTAAAACACATTGGATGTGCCCCTGTACTAAACCTGACTAACCTACATGCTCTCACTACTTGTTTCAACCCCACCTTATATGCTCTAGCTACCTGTTTCTACCTCACTGTCTCAGCTCAGTAACAATCTCATCAGAATTCAACTACCATTCTACCTCTACTACCTAGCCTTACCTATTAGTATACTCTCATAAAAGTTCCAGTCTTTACGATTAGAATTTTCTTACTCAACTTCCATTCCAGTCTTACTTTCCTTTTTCCCCTTCTTATATCTAGAATTATATTATGTGTTTTACTATCAATCTTTCTGAACAGTTAATTGCAGCCTCATTATAAATTGTATTATGCTTAGTCAATATTTTGTGTTATATACTCTGTATACCTGTAACCACTTTTTAGTTAATACTGTTTTAGTTATGATTAATGTAGTCGATCTCATATATGTACTTCTGTAGATATGTACTGTAATTGAACTTTGGAGCTTATCTCCCCGGGCCTCTACTGAAAATGGACATATATCCAGCTAAACTAGCCCAGTCAACAAATGTAAAATAAATCAAATAAAAATAAAATCAAAGGTAAGGTTGTTGTCAATTAGAACTCCAAGAAGTTTAGTAGTACAATCAGGAGATATAATAGTGCCATTGCTAGATGTGACAGTAAAATTAAGTGGGGAGACCCTATGGGTGGGAGTAAATAGTAACAGTTTTGTTTTTTTGGGATTCAGAATGAGGCATCGATGTAGAAGCCATTTCTCGACAGTGTTAAACACATTTTGGGTTATGGACTGTAGGACAGATGGTGAGGTGGCAGAGCATATTAACGTGGAATCATCTGCATACTGGATACAAGTAGCTTGAGGTATAACAGAATATAGGTCATTTATAAAAATAGAGAATAGGAGAGGCCCTAATATGGAGCCTTGAGGGACATCAAGGGCAATTGGGAGGTGGGAGGATAAGTTGTTCTCCCATAGGACAGCCTGCTGCCTGTTGTCTAGGTATGATTGGAATCATTGAATATCCAGTGTGTCTAGAGACAGGTTTTTGAGAATATTAATGAATAAATGGTGGTTAACCATATCGTGAGAATATTAATGAGTAAGTGGTTTTTAACCATATTGTGAGAATATTAGTGAGTAAGTAGTGGTTAACCATATCGTGAGAATATTAATGAGTAAGTGGTTTTTAACCATATTGTGAGAATATTAGTGAGTAAGTAGTGGTTAACCATATCGTGAGAATATTAATGAGTAAGTGGTGGTTAACCATATCATGAGAATATTAGTGAGTAAGTGGTGGTTAACCATATCGTGAGAATATTAGTGAGTAAGTGGTGGTTAACCATATCGTGAGAATATTAGTGAGTAAGTGGTGGTTAACCATATTGTGAGAATATTAGTGAGTAAGTGGTGGTTAACCATATTGTGAGAATATTAATGAGTAAGTGGTGGTTAACCATATCGTGAGACTATTAATGAGTAAGTGGTGGTTAACCATATCGTGAGAATATTAGTGAGTAAGTGGTGGTTAACCATATCGTGAGAATATTAATGAGTAAGTGGTGGTTAACCATATCGTGAGAATATTAATGAGTAAGTGGTGGTTAACCATATCGTGAGAATATTAGTGAGTAAGTGGTGGTTAACCATATCGTGAGAATATTAGTGAGTAAGGGGTAGTTAATCATATCGTGAGAATATTAATGAGTAAGTGTTTTTTAACCATATCGTGAGAATATTAATGAGTAAGTGGTGGTTATCCATATCGTGAGAATATTAATGAGTAAGTGGTGGTTAACCATATTGTGAGAATATTAGTGAGTAAGTAGTGGTTAACAATATCGTGAGAATATTAATGAGTAAGTGGTGGTTAACCATATCGTGAGACTATTAATGAGTAAGTGGTGGTTAACCATATCGTGAGAATATTAGTGAGTAACGGGTAGTTAATCATATCATGAGAATATTAATGAGTAAGTGGTGGTTAACCATATTGTGAGAATATTAGTGAGTAAGTGGTGGTTAACCATATCCTGAGACTATTAATGAGTAAGTGGTGGTTAACCATATCGAAGACTTTCGAAAGATCAATGAAGAGGGCTGAGGATAAAGTCTCGTTGTTGCGATTCTTATAAATACAGTCTGTGAAAGAGAAAAGAGCAGAGATGGTGCTATGAAATGGTCTAAAACCATGTTGGCAGTTGGCTAGTAAATTGTTTTCTATTAGGTGGTTTAACAGCTGCTTATGACTGCATTTCTCGATGATCTTTTCCAGTGGGGATAATATGGCTATAGGTCTATAATTTGATAATTCATTGGAGTTACCACCCTTATGCAAGGGGATAATGTGTGATATTTTCCAGAGTAATGGGATAGTTCCTTCAGTAATACTTCTATTAATCAGGATGGAAATTGGGAAGGCTATGGGTTTTGCAGCTTTTTGCAGGTATTCTGTGGGTAATAGATGTGCAGAGAGGGTGGTAGATTTAAGCTTATGTAAATGGCTGCAGACAAGGTATGCAGGGACAGGTTGAAAGTGAAATGATGGGGGTGTATTAGTGATGGAGGTGGGTGATGATGATGTATCAGGGGATAGCTGGTTGGCAAGAGATTGACTGGTCTCTGTAAAAAAAGTGTTACAGGAATTGGCTATTTGATTGGGATTGTCGTGATCAGAGCCTAAAGGGACGGGTGTGACTGAAAGACCTGTGTGTAAGAGTATATTAATGCCTGACCAGAATTTTGTGGTTTATTTTGGTGGGTTTGTTGTAGCTCAAAGTAAAAATTCCTTTTGTCTAACAATATGGCTTTTTTTGTTTTATTTCTAATCTGTCTAAACTTTAATTGATCTACAGGGTTTTTAGTATTACGCCAGTTTGCCCACAGTTTGTTTCTAAGGAGGATACATATATATATATGTATATATGTATATCTATATATGGGTCTACTTCAGTTGGCCGAATGACCAGAAGTTTGAAATCCAGAACGCCGAGATGAAAACAACGAAACATCAGAACACCGAAAAGCGTGAAATTCAAAATCCCGATGTTACGGGTGTTTGAATTAGCGCTTTTTGTGTTCTGCTGTAGGTAAGTGTGTGTGTGTGTGTGTGTGTGTGTGTGTGTGTGTGTGTGTGTGTGTGTGTGTGTGTATTTGTGAGGGGAAATGCTGTGTGTAAGTGTGTGTTGTGACTGTGGTGTGTGTGTGTGAGGGACTGTACTGTGTGGGTGTGTGTTTGCCTTCTGTGCCTGTTTGTGCGATCTTGGAGTTAGAATATTAAAGTGGGGGGTGTAGGGGTTGTAGGGGGGTGCATCCCCCTGCCTATCATTAGTGTAGGGTGTTTTGTTTAGTAGTGTGGGGCAGTTGTGTGTGTGTTTTTGTGTGTTATGTGTGTTTTGTAAACTGTTTTTTGGTGTTCTCTGGTTTTGTTGTTTTCGTCTCGGTGTTCTGCATTTTGTTCTTCTGATCTTTCGTTGCTACGAAGTAGACCCATATAGATATATATATCTATGGGTCTACTTGAAAACACCGACATGCAAATCACCGACGATGAGAACACCAAGACCGGAAGATCGACAACTGAGATGACCGACAGTTTAAAAGCCCGACGCTGAGAACACCAACATGTTAAGGTAAGTGTGCGATAGTGACAGACTTTAGGGTTAGGGGTGGGTTAAGTGAGTTAGGGTTAGGGTGCAGGTAAGTTAAGTGTGCAATAGTGACAGACATTAGGGTTAGGGGCGGGTTAAGTGAGGTAGGGTTACGGTGCGTGTTAGGTGAGTGTACGATAGTGACGGACCTTAGGGTTAGGGTTTGGGTTAAGGTTAGTGCATAGATAGTTGTGTATGTAAGGTTTAGTGTAGTTTGTAAAGTTTTTGTTGTGCTTCTGTTGTGTGTGCATTTTTCAGAAAAGGTATTTGTTTTGTTGATTGTCGGGATTGTGATTTGTCGGGCATGTGAAGTTTTGTGCTTTTAAACTGTCGGTCATCGCAGTTGTCGATCTTCCGGTCTTGGTGTTCTTGTTGTCAGTGTTTTGCGTGTCAGTGTTTTAAAGTAGACCCATGGGTCTACTTTAAAACACCGACATGCAAAACACTGACGACGTGAACATCGAGACCGGAAGATCGTCAACTTAAATGTCCGACAGTTTAAAAGCCCGACGCTGAGAACACCGACATGTTAAAGTAAGTAAGTAAGGTAGACAGATATATATATATATATATATATATATATATATATATATAGACATATACGCAAACATATGTAAATGATTACATATAAAAATGTGAAAGTGTAGAAGCATCAATAATCATTAAATTAACATCTGCACTTTCACTCTTACTCTCTGTCTAACCGAAGAAATTGTTGACACTGCATCAATTGAAAAAGGAAAACAAATGCTCTAATTTTCTGTTTGCTTAAAAAAATGAAAAAAAAATAAAGGACCCAAAACCCTAACAGTTACACCAGAGGCACTTTTGTCTGAATAGTGCTACTGTTAGGGAAAGCGTTTTATGTAAGGTAGTGATGGATGTAACTAAGGGCATGGGCAGGTTTACAGTCAGCACACAAGTAAGGACTTGGGGGACTCACCCCTACCAATCCATTTTACTAGCACATACTAATCCTTAACCTAACCCTGGCCCTGCCCATAACCTCAGTCCTCCATTACCTTATGAATAATCCTTTTGTAACAGTACTATTGCACAAGACACTCAGTCACACTTCCCATGCAGTAGTACATATGTGCAACACAAACACAATCCCTCTACCTAGTCCTTTCTTTACCGTAACTCGCAAACACTCACAGTCGTAGCGACAAAACTTTTCAATATATCTCAAAGTTTTGGCATTATCACACAGCCACTTACCATAACTCAAAGCACGTACCCAAACATACGGAAAAGGTGAGATTCCTACTGGTCAATAAACTCAGTGCTCAGCAAGGAGTGTTAATAAAAATCACAGCAGTGCACTTTGTCAACAAAATCAATGAACTGCTACTATCTCTCTGTAGATATATATACACACAAGCACACAGGTACATGGTACTTGGTAAGGCATACCACACATGTACCTACTTGGAAAGTCATATGTTTATCACTGCATTACTCTTCCATCTTGAGCATAAGAGAGTCTATAATCCATTCATAAAACCAGAAAAAGGCATTATATCACAGCAGCATGGTGAATTATGAGTTCAGGAGTACCAGGGTAAGAGTGCCGAAGGCAAGTAAGGTGAAGGGTAAGGATGGTAAATACCTGATAATATATGGGATTTATGCAAAAGGATTCCTTCATTTTTATTTTAGAATTCTGGAATTCTTATAATACTATTGTTTTAGTAAACTCTGGTATACTCCCATATACAATTTTTGTCCTAAGCAGTGGCTCAAATGAGTTCTTTAAGATCAGCCTAGTGCCCTAGATAACAAATTCTAAGCAAATAAAATCAATAAAATAAAGTCTAAATATACAGCGGCACAGTGGTGCACTGATTAATTTTGTTGCCTGACAGCAACAGGTTCTCCGGTTTGAGTCTCAGCTGGGTTGCCTTCTGTTCAGAGTCTGTATGTTCTCCTTGCATTTGTGTGCGTTTCCTCTGGGTACTCTGGTTTTCTCCCACATTCCAAAGACATGTGGCTGGAGCATTTCTTCCTGGGCTTCTGCTAAAAATAGGCTCTGTCCTAGTCGGACTTTCCCAGTCTATAAATAAATATGCGATAATATAATTGTACCTTATATCTGTCCACAGACACAATGTATTAAAAGGATTGCAATGCATCTTCAAGTCTTTATGTTAAGTCATAACTCTATAGTAATAAGTGGCCATTGCAACATAGTAATGAGAGAATTGCTTTGACAGATAAGATGTGTTTTCACAAAGTTTTTTGCCTGTATTTAGAAATGTGAGTTATTGCATCTTACTGCCTGCCTATAGACACACCATTTCAGTGATTGTCTCACATGGACCATCTGACTGCTCTGCTATAACACATAGCCATGCCATGACTTAGAAAAATGATAGTTATTTTCTGTGTACATTTTTTTTTTTAACAATTTTTTTTTTTTTTATAAATTTAACATATTTAAAATATATACACAGAAAGGAAGAAATTCAACATCACACACCGATATACAATAGTAGGAATACATTGACTCATCAAGGTAATCTTATACAATTAACACCCTAAGAGTCATGGTATTTGAATAGCAACATTTCAAGGTTATCCCAGCCACTAAAAGTCTTAGTATGATTAATAGATCTTATTCTGATGACTTATTTTTCAGTTTTGCATAGCATTGCTGTTAAATTAAAAAATTATTTCAACACAGAATGGAGTTTGATTTCCAGTTTTTTTTGTAATAACTTTTCTAGTGGCTGCCAAGAAAGTGCAAAACATTTTTTTGCTCTTTCGCTTTTACATTTGCAGGAAGTGGAACATTCATTAGTATTATTGATATAGTTAAAGAGCAATTTTCAGATCATAACCCTTAAAAAAACACACTTCTTCCCAATATACAGTTAATGTTTCACATAATCTTATATGATTTCTATAAGAAATTCTCAGCTTTTTAGGATACCATAAGAAAAAAAAAATATGTATGTATGCATGTATGTATATATATATATATATATATATATATATATATATATATATATATATATATAAAATCATCGGTTCAGAGGTTCATAGGAGGTTACTAGGCTAATAGCCCTAAGGTCTTTACAAGCCTAACCATGTTATACCTGTGTTCCCTAATTGACCTTGGTTAGATGGTCATTATTTGCAGAGCAAGTCAGTGATCAGCACCAATTGCCCCTATCCATGAGGGACATAGATGCCACCCCAGATTTGAATTTACAGTCTCCCATCTAATTGTGTAGGTTGCACTTGAATAGGGTCGTTGAGGAGCTCTGCTTGAAGTGAATTAGAAGTTTATTCCAGAGGAGTAGCAATCTCCGGGAAATATATCTGTCTCTCTAACATGTTCTGTTAATATCACAGGCTAGGTTATGATTCCTGGAGTGAGTGACTCTTGTCCCATTTGCTTTGTGGATGTGCAGCATTTCTATTAGGACAGGGTCAGTGACTGCTCTGTAGGCCAAGCACAAGTCACCTCTCAGCAGTCTGTAGTTTACAAAGTACATTGACAAGGCTTTCAGTCATTTCATATAGGTTATATTTTGGAAGCCCTAAATGGTTTTGGCAAGAAACCTCTTGGTTTCTTCAGCTGATGCAGTAGATTCCAAACAGTAGAGGGCCCAGCATAAATCCTTGTGGTATGCCACTGGTAACTGGTCTACTGATAGAGGTAGAATCCCAAACTTTGACAAAATGTGTTCTGCCAGTGAGCCAGGTGAATACCCATCCCATGATGTATTGGTTAATCCCCAGCTGGGAGAGTTTCTCAATGACACCTGAGCAGGGGATTGTGTCAAAAGCCTTGGCTAAGTCACGATAGGCAGTATGTACTGTTTTCCCTTCATCCAGGGCTTTGTTGACTTTCTCAAAGAAGTCCACCAGGTTCAATAAACATGACCCTTAACAAAGCCAGACTGGGCTGGTTCAGGAGTTTGAAGGTCTTCCTTGTCCTTGTTGATAAGGTCTTTGATGATTCCTTCCATGGTCTTGCAGATAAGGCTGGTTAGGCTTATGTGGCTATAGTTACCAGGGTTATTTTTTTATGTTTTTTCAATTCATTGTATCAATCCATCCATCATTCCACAACCTCCTGTTCCCATTTTTTTGCACATGGGGTTGGGGAGTCAACTTCAACAGTGACAATCATTTAGAGTCAAAGTATACATCACTGGTGGATATTATTAATGACTGTGATAAATGCAGATGCCTACAGTATAGTGATTTGGGGAATTCTATTAAAAATTATGTTATGACTTATAAAATGTGTAAGGCTGTCAGGCACTTCAATATCAACAAGCACAGGGCAGTCAAACCAGAACGTTAGATCTGGCTAAATATTCTCTTGTAAATGAAGTTCTGGTGGGATCCAGTGAAGAGATTACTACTGCTGAAGTTGATGCTGGTGATACTTAGTGTAAAGATGGCTTGGAAGCAGATTTTAGTGATGGCAATGAGATTAAACAGATTATATTGGTAAGAGAGCTAAATGGAGTAAAATAAATCAGGGAAATACAAATATCCTTAAAACAGGAAAAGGATGATGCTAGTTTTTGTTGTTTAAATGTTAATATTATGTTGAATGAGAAGCATACTTTCACAGTCTTAAATTTTTGTAAAACATTTAGTAGGGATTTCACATGTTTCTTAGATGTATAACTGATACTTGTATTACAGTGTAAGTGAGTTGAAATCAGTGGCTAGGGAAAGTGTTTTTGTCTTTTGGTGAAGATTCTTGTTGTGGTATTCTGTTAGTATAGAATTTTAATTTATTTTATTGAATTATCTTGTTCTTTGTCCAGGGCGATTGATGGTCCATGACTTTAATTCTCATTTAGTGGTATTTAGAGTGAATTGTACATATACACCTAGAATAATGGAAGACAGAACAAACTTGATAAATTGAATGTGTATATGTTGATCAATATTCCAATTATATAAATGGCAGATTATAATTCTCATTTAAGGAAACCCTCAGGTTAAATTCAGGGGGATATACATGTTCTGTGACAGGTGCTCAATAATGGTCATTTGACTCTAAATGCATATATTGACCGTTTATACAGAATAGCTACTTTTCCTATAGAAATGTATTTTTTCCTTCACCTCGATTTGAATTGATTTCACTTGGACTACTAACATTACTTTCACTGACCATTTTGCACTTTTTTATTTTGAGTAAATTCACAATTTATAAAAGAAGGTAAAGATGTAATGAAATTGACTGGCTTGATGTCTGATAGGGAAAAGTAGTAAAGAGAAGCCAATTTACTGTGGTCTGATCACTTTTTATGCTTCCTTTTTATAACTCCTGCTTAAGTAGATGGCTTGCAATAAAAATGAAAAATACATTTAATTTTAGATGAAGCTAGAATATTATGCTGTAAAAGAAAACAATGATACATTTTATACTGTATGGCAGCTATGAATGCCCATTATACTGATTCATTATGATCGTTAACTGTAAATTGAAACATTATTGTTTCAAAAATGTTATGTTGTTTCAGGAATGAGAGATAAGTTGTTTCCTTTTCACTGTAAATCTATTAAACAGGATACTTTTTTTAATGAATGAGAGTAGAGATGTTCGTGGTAATATACAAATGTCTCAACTAGGTATTATAAATACTTTTGAACAGTTTGTTGAAAACACATATTTCCTGGGCATTTTCTCATCATTTCCATGAAAAGTTCATGCACTTGATATTGAAACTCATTCTGTAATTGATACTGATATACCTTTAGCAGAATTAAGTGCAGTTTTAAAATCCTTGCCTACTGAATCTTCACTAGGACCAAAAGGTATTCCTTATGTTTCTTTTTATAAAAGTATGGATGTCCTTATATTTTTTATAAAAGTATGGATTTTTTTTTTCAGTGTGTTTACACATTTTAAATTACTGGGTCTGACTGGAGAATTCGGATGGAGGCATTTGTGTTGGGATGATTTGATGCATTTTAAAAAACAAGGGTGATAGAGATGATATTTTCTGATGGAGACCTTTGACATTGACAAATACCATTTAGAAAATGTATTGTAAAATCTTACATAATAGGTTATGAAACATTTTAATTTTTAAGTTGTATGTTAAGAGTTTATGGTACCCTGTTATTCCTGGGAAGCCTATTATGTGATGTAATCACCATATTAATACAACTCATACTGATGCTGTTTTGTTGGCATTTGATACAGTGTCTCATGCTGCTTTATGGGGTATCTGTACTTTGTTGTAATGTTAGTGAAAATGTAACTTCCCTCTTGCAATCTCTTTACCAAACTTCCTGGATATGGCCATTGGTTAAGGGTTGAATAGGTAAATGTATGCAGGTACAAAGGGGTGTTAAACAGGGTTGTCTACTAAGTGAATTATTATTCATTGTTTTGATGTCAACTGTGCTTACTAATTGTAGTCTCTTGTTTTTGTATCCTCATCTGAGTACAACATCATTCATTTATATTCTCGTTCACTTATCATATGCACTATTGTTCTTAATACATCCAAATGGTTGGGTGAAATTTCTCAGCACTTGGTATATTTATTTCCATTTGTAAAATTTTCATTTAACTTAAACACATGTATTGGATATAGGAGTTATATAGTTCCTTCAGGATTTCCTATGACTTGTGAATACATTGCTATCTTAGCTATCACTTTTGGAAATTATTCTATTTATTTTTGAAGTTGGAATAGTCCTCTTGACTTAATATATAGTGATTACATAAGTAGAAAGTTTATAGATTTTCTTTTAGCAAGAAAGCCTATCTTTTGCATACATTTTCATACATTAAAATTAAGCAGGATTAGATATTTTAGTGCTATTTATCATTTCCAAAAGTTAAAGAAAAGAGATTATTAGAAATCTATTTTAGGTTAATATGGGGTATGAAATTAAACCCTGTTAAGACATAATATTTTATATTTTAAGATCAGAAAATGTGGAATTGTTTCTGATTATATATATTAAAAGAATATGGGAAAAATTAGGTTATGGAAATTGATCGTCATGCATTTGTACCTAATAGAAAGTTGTGGTATGAGTCTATTATGGGAAGTTTTTATTATGCTAGACCTTGGAGTTGTTTGGCTATTACAGTTCACATAGCATTAAGATAGTTCACATAGCATTAAGATAACATTTAAATGATTTAAAAATTATTAAAAAATGAAGTAATACTTCAGGATTTTCAATGGCATATAAATTTGGGGAAACTTCCTGTTAGAAGTCAAACAAATTAAACATCAGAAATGTACATAAAACAACAAATACCTCTGTTGAATAAGCCTATTACCCTGATATGAGTTAAAGAAGCTTTAAAAAGGGGAAAATGGTAAAGTTCCAGGGTTAGATGGTTTAAGGATAGAATTATACAGTCTGCTTCTGTTAAATATTTTAGAATCACTGAGTGACATTTTCAGGACAATTCAGAGTGACAAAATAATTCCTCTGTCATGGAAATTTTCTGTAATCTCACCTATACTTAACAAGGAAAGGATAATAAGTTAGTTTCCTCATATAGACTTATTTCATTATTAAGTAGACTATAAACTATTTACTTCTATTTCACAAGAAGATTAGGAGATATAGTAGATAATTTAATTAATAAAGATCAAAGAATATTTATAGTCAATAAATGAATGTACAATAATATAAAAAGGGTAGTCACTATCTTAGATTTAGCAAAAAGAATAAACAAGAAATTGGCCTTAATTAGCTTAAATATTGACAGAGCTTTTGATTTGGTAAATTGGAGCTTCTTGTTTAAAATTTTAGAAGCATTTGCATTTCCAGAAAAGTATATTGGGATATTAGAAAACATGTATAGAGACTCCAAAGCATATAGTAAAATTGGATCTTACATAGCTCAAGGATTCACTTTAAACAAAGGCACAGAGCAGGGGTATCCCTTGTACCCTGTACTATTTGTTTAGTTATCAAACTCTTAGCTGGTAGTATAAGAAGCAATAAAAAACTTATGGATTCTCAATTAACAGAGATTATCAATCTAAAAAATAGCTTTTTTTCAGATGATAATTTATTAACTATAGGAGATTTAAATTACTCAATCAAAGAAATAGATAAGGAAAATGAAAAATTTCAAGAAGTATTGCTGAAATTTAATAATATTAAAACTGAAGCTTTAGTGTTTCTAGATAGTAAGTCTAAGTAGAAATAGAAATAGAATTGGAAAGGAAAATAAAATATTTAGGAATAAAAATCTGTCAATATGTAAGCCATATTATTAATAATAATTTTGAAAACATAATTGAAGAAGTGTTACTTCTTATTAAAAAATGGAATTAAAGTTTTTTTTTAATTTAAGGATAGGTAAGTACTTATTAAAATGATTATATTACCCAAGGGTAAACATGATTCCCCATGCCTTGTATATAAGCAAATCTCTGCAGTTGAAAATCCTCCGTAGGAATTGCTCTATGTAGTCTCACACTGTTCACAGCTGCTTGAAGAGCTGCCAGTTTGTGCATAAGGCAGTACCATTGCAGGTCATCTAACCAGAACTGCTCAACATTTGGCAACTTTTGCCAGAGGTCTGGTGAGCTTCTGTTGAAATCCAAAGCATCCACTGCTAAAAATTGGAAAAAAAACTAAGTACTTTTGAGTTTAGTTTTCTTTGCACTTTGCTGACTGTATTTTGCTGCCTCATTTTGTTGATTTTTACTGTATTTTTCTGCACTTTAAAAAAGCTGTTCTGCTGCTTTAAGTAGTTAGTACATAGCATAGGCTAGATTCAGATCTGTTGACTCTAGACTGTATTGTTACACTTGAGCACTATTCCAGCCATCTTACATTAGGAGGGCGCTGCCTGCACCCTTGTGGCAGAAGTGTGTAGTCTGAGCCTCATCTGAGTTGGAGATTACTGGAGGAAAGCTCATAGTGTGCTTTCCCATTGGTAGTTTAACTTAAAAGTGTTTAATTTTGCCTGTATTCAAGCCTCGCATTTCGATGTAGCTGTGCATGATGCAATGGTGTTCAGTGGTGCCTTGTATAGAGGCAAACTCCTTGAAAGACAATTTTCTCCTAGACATCTGTTAGTGAACCCCCCCCAAGCTTCCCTGCTGCACTGCAGGAGACTCAGTTGTGCAGTAAGAAGCGTTGTCATAGTTTTCACCCCTAACCTTCAATAGAATAAGCCCCTTTGTTAATCCTAGAGCAAAATCTGGTCCAGCAAGTCCACTACCTAATAGTAGTTATGGTAAAAACCTGCCATAATGGATTGTCAGTTTCCAACCATTTCTCCGGCACTCTGACTGGCATGGGCATCCTGAGGCAATATAGTAATTGCCTCATGTATACTGACAACCAATTACTCCTAAAACAAATATAACATGTGAGAGATATAATTACACTATGAATTTGTAATCACTTCTCTCACATAACAACAAACTGGACATCAAACAGGTTGTCAGCACACACACACATCATCTTTCACACAAAACAAGGTCACAATACATAATACATAAACCCACTGAAGGTACTCAACAGAAGCCTACCGAAAGATCAGAGACCTCCCAAGCACAAACCACTTGTACACAATGCAAAGTAAATAGAATCCACTACATGTAACAACAGAAACACCAGTGTCTCAGGAAATAAGCCCATAAGTTAAAGCATCTCAAAACTAAATGTCCTGGTCATAGGCAACTCCATAGTGAGACAAACATATGTCCCGCTCACCAGACTGGACAAGGAGAAGGTCACTGTCAGCTGCCTGTCAGGTGTCAGGATCTGTTAAATTATGCATGCACTCAAATCACTCAACAACAATTACCATTATGACTGTGTCATACTACATGTTGGGGTAGATTACTTGAGACATATCTCTCTGGACTATATAAAGAGAGACATGACTGAACTCTTAGATTATGTGTCCCAGGCAGGTATGTCCCTAGCCCTAAGCAGCATTCTACCTTTACCCAGGATGATACCACAATATAAACAAAAAAATGACTGACTTCAACAAATGGCTTATCTTCTGGTGTCAATCCTGGGGGATCCAGTATTTGTCTGCCTGGAAGACCAAGGTGCTTAGCCAGAGATGGTCTTCCCCATCTCCTCTAGACATTTGGATACTGGCAAAGGTGTTTGGTCAACCCATAGTGCCTTTTTTAGGCAATGTCAAAATAACAAAAAAATCCTCTCAGGACAGGTTATGCTGCTTAATGCTAGGAGCCTAAACAGGAAACTCCACTCCCTGGAAGCATTCCTCACCTTGCAAGATGCTGATGTCTGTGCAGTCAGTGAGACAGGGTTCAAGGCTGCAGACATCACCCTGACCATGCAAGGCTACAATGCCTTCCACACATTCAGATCCCAAAACTAGTGTGAAGGAACCAAAGTTGGAGATGTATCCATCTTCATTAAAGCCAAATATACCTCAAGACTGGTTAAACAGTATGACTCTTCTGAGCTATTCCAAGTCCATCAAACTACAAGTAAAACACCCTGCCACATCACTGCTAGCTACAAGTCCCCCACCATGAACCAAGAAAAGCACATCACCTACCTGGACTTACTAGAGCCACTCCCTATACAGCCAAACACCTTAGTCATGAGAAATTTCAACTATCCTTCCATCGACTGGGTGACATACAAGAGCACAAACATGATTACTCTGAGGTTCCTGGACTGTGTCAATAAAAATGCCCTAGAACAACTAGTCTGCACCCCCACAAGGGACTCAAATGACCCAGACCTAGTACTCACCAATATGGGGGCAGTCATTGCATACCCCCTATGTGTTGCACTCCTTGGTATTGTCAGACTATAAATCTGTCTCATTCACAGTAACAATCAGACCTGACACCCTCACTGGAACAAAAAAACTGAAAACTTTCTCTAAATCAAACTACAGACCACTAGGTGATGGTACAAAAAGTTTCAAACCCCTTGTTAACACAACCATCAATGACTCCTATGCAGAAGAGCACACAAATGTCCTGTGTAACCACCTCTAAACAACTGTATAGACTCAGCTGCATCTGACTGATCAAAACTAGGTCCTCCAAAAAAAAAAAAAAAAACTGGACATACTGCTGGATTTAATGTATAAATAGGTTATATAACAAAAGGAAGAAAGTTATATCTAGGAACAAGACGGAACTTGCTCAGCAAAAGAAGAATACCCTCCACAGCTTGAATAAGCAATTCAGATATCTTGCAAAATTCTCTAAAGCTACTTATGAAGCTAAATTAGCAACTATAGCTAAGGATAATCATAAGGCATTCTTTTGATACATACAAAATCTAAAAAGAGAATGCCCAACCATGTGCCGAACTTATAATGGATGGTACCTCTCATCCTGAACCTGAGGAAATTGCCAACCTGCTAGCTGACAGATTTGGCACAAACTTCATCCCCCTGTCCCCACCAGCCATATCCCAAAGCCTACCTGACATCAGTCCTCTACCTAGTATCTCCAAAGAGCAGGTCATATCCACGTTCTCCAAGGCCAACAACATGATTTCTATGGGATCAGATAAAATCCTAGGTTGCTTACTAAACAATCTAAAACAAGACCTAGCAGAACCACTTGGCGCATTCTTTAACCTTAGCCTTAACATTCTGTTTGTGCCAGCAGAGTGGAGAACAACAACAGTAATCTCCTTGCACAAAGGGGGTCCATCAACCAAAAAACAGTCAAAAAACAAAAAAAAAAAAAACAGTTTTTTGCTTGACACCTACACATGACATCCACTTTGTGTTCATTTATGTTAACTATACTGGTAATATGCTGAAGAGAATTATGTTCAGTTGTTAGTGACACAAAAACATTTCAACTACAACTCCAAAGGTTCCTTTCATCAAACCTTTAAGAAATATTGTGAAAAGTCTTACAAGTCTCAAAATAGTTTGATATATGTTCTTCAACAACAAAACTGCAGAACAATACAGCATTTAACATTAACATTTAATCCAGTAAAGGCATAATCTGCCCATGGTAAACATTATCCTTTTTTTCACAGTTTACAGGATTCAAAAGTCAAATCACAAGCCTTAACTCCCAAGGGAGAAATAACATGATCTCACACCACATCTCAGAAATAGTGATGACAACTTATCCTGAGACAGTAATCACATTTATATCTGAGAGGCTTTGCTGATGCTACTTTAATTCAACTGATTGGAGAAGATTATCCACTTGATAGCCACACTGCTTTGTGGAGTCAAATAGTAGAAAAAGTGTCTAAATGTGTACTCGATACTGAGGAAATGACATCAGATGTTTTTAATTCTCTTCCTGTATATTTAACTTCAGTTTGGCAGTCAAGTGTACCATCAGATCATAGAGTATGGTCCACTTCCTCTGTGCTTCATGTGCCCACAGTCCATCTCTGTCAATTGGAGTTTCATTTTTTTGTAGAAATTCTAACAACTGATAGTTTCTGTTCAGTTGGAAAAACTTGTCTGTGTGGAATTAAACCCTTGGAGACTGCAGCTGAAAAGGCAAGTGCTGTAATTCCCACTAACTCAATTTCCCATAACTTCTTAGTGTTCCCAACACCCAGTCCTATAATACTGTATAGTCCTACAAGAATACTAAGCCTAATCCTAAAACACCCCTCTTGCACAGAAAACCAAAAACTCCCTTCCTTCTTCCTAAACCTGAAATCCCACTCTCTAACCCTAAAACTTCCTTCCCACTCCGAAAACCTTACCACCCTGCTCTCTGAGCCTCAAACCTCCTACCTAACTGTTGCTCTAATTTGCACTGCCATCCCTCTCACTCCCTCACCACAGTTGCCACACTTACATCTTTCAAATCCACGTAATGCACTTGGGTAGGCTGTGGCAGTTGCTTGCCTAAGCTCATATTGAAGTTCAAGAATGAGGTGAGTGGCCACCTACTAAAGCTGCAAGACACTGGAGTCCATTGCTTTGAGACAATAGTTTTTTGAGCACTTGGGATACAAGTGTTTGTAGAACATCCTCCTTTGAAATGGATGGTCATTCC
The DNA here is from genome assembly GCF_019279795.1 of Protopterus annectens. NCBI lineage: Eukaryota > Metazoa > Chordata > Ceratodontiformes > Protopteridae > Protopterus > Protopterus annectens. The sequence continues at coordinate 1,112,609,804 of NC_056730.1, forward strand.
TTACTTTTAGAATACATCAGACACATTGACTTTAGCACTGTTATTGTAGGCTGATTTAGCAGTTGTCTGTCCCTTTGTACTGAATCAACAATGTACCAAAATTCATTCTCAGTAGTAAATACTGTGAAATCTGGTGTATCACAAGGATTTCTACTTCTACCTTTGCTAGTCCCCATATTCATCAATGATATTTTATTGCATATTAGCAGATATACCCTCATTAGATATGCTGATCACCCTACACTGCCTTTCAAATAACAGCACAGTACTAAATAAAACTTTACATGCTCGCATAACTATCAAGTTCTAAGCACAAGAAATCTCAGCAAAGCTAAAAATAAGGGGGAACAAAGCTCCAAAATCCAGGACACATTTTAAATATTGCTCTTATAAATGAAAAAAGGAAATAACTGTTAGGGAGAGGAAGCGTAAAATCCGAAAACTTTTAATAAAAAGAACAAAACAAGAAGATAAGCACTTTCATACCAAACTAGGTACTTCTTCAGATCTAATATAAAAAACATTACAAATAACCTTATATACATCAGTGCTTGAGATCACATGACTTCAGTAAGGGTTTAATTGGTATAAAATCATTTAACCCTTTCCCATTAGTAGCTTGCAGGATAGTCTTCTACTTTATCTCAAGGCATTCAGTGCGAGTCCTAATATTGCCCCCTCTAACACCAGATTTACAAATTTCAAGAACCATAAACTTAAACCAATGATTCTTACCTAAAGAGTTGACATGCTTAAACAAGGCATTCCTCTCATCACCTTTACTGATGCCATATAACTGCTCCCTAACATGGTCTCTAAGGCATCTGTTGGTCTTACCAACATAAAAAGCTTTACAAATCTCACAGGAAGTATAATAAACTATATTACAAGTACCACAGTCGGCATAAAAATGAATATTGAAAACACGTTCAGTATCAGGATGAACCAAATGATCATCCATTCTGATATATCTACAAGCATTGATGACAGGGATATGTGCCCACTCTATGCATGTTCTGATTAGTAGTTGTTGTTGACAATGTTTTATAACATACCATTCTCTTAAGAGATGGACGATTCTTGTTGCAAAAGGAAGGTGTACTACCTAATACTGCATAGGTCGTTTTATACAAATGAATCTTACTTACTCTAGTGACACTAAGCCTATATGTGACATAATCACAAGACATTGAAGAGTACTCATTTCAGATAGAAAGTGTAAAGTGGTATTAGGTAGTACACCCTCATTCTGCTACAAGAATCATCCATCTCTTAAGAGAATGCTATGTTATAAAACATTGTCACATTGAAATCACGTGACCTAAAGCACTGATGTATATAAGGTTATTTGTAATGTCTTTTACATTACGTCTGAAGAAGTATCTAGTTTGGTATGAAAGCACTTATCTTGTTGTTTTGTTCTTTTTATTAAAAGTTTTTGGATTTTATGCTTCCGCTGTCTACCAGTTATTTCCTTTTTTCATTTTCATAGTTTCTGTTTAACTGGTTGCTCTGTTCTTGTTATGTACATTGCTCTTATAAACTTGAAAAGTTATTACAATAAGAGGTTTTGCATTAGCATGCATTTTCTGAAGGATATGAAGTCTGAAACTCAAATGTATGTTATTATTTAGTGACTTGTAATCCTCAATGATTTGCCAGAAAACCACAAATTTTCTGAAGAACAGACAAAAATATAAGGCAACGATATGGACATTCTGCAGAAATCTAAAAGGCTGACAAGTATACATAGTGATTCTGATACTCTCAGTGGATGAATTATAGTACATTACTACTAGATGAGAAAAATACAATGCTTATGTACTTGGGCAGCCAGACTAAGAATAGTAGTGATTCAATAGCTCATGTCAAAATAACTACTCCTTCTGGACCTAGAGAAGTTGTTAACTGCTTGTGTTGTTGTTTGTCTTTCGGCTTTTTCCCAGTAAGGGGTCGCCACAGTGGCACTCCGGTCCACTAATGATTGGCAGTAGATTTTTACGAAACACCGAGGTGCCAGCTTGATGCCCAACCTTCAACGAAGGCACACCCATTTATGCACGCATGTCTTTCGAACGCTACCCAACCGCGGGGAGGACATGCTGTTTCCACACAAAAGGCATTCCAAGCCAAGCCGAGAATCGAATGGGAGAACCTCTTGCTGTGAGGTAACAGCGTTACCGCCATACCACCAATATCTGGAAATAAGGGTCAGGGATCATGTTAATAAAGCACATAAAGAAATAAGCCAAAGGTAAGGAGCCTTTCATTTAATAAACATTTAACTCTTGAAACAAGCACTTACCCCTTCCTCTGTATTATCTGTCATTCTTCCTCTTACCTTTCTCTACTGCTTACACCCCTCTACCCTCAATCTCTCTACATCCATACACAATCTAATTACTACTTTTTACTTTATTAACCTTCCTTACCCATACCTATTGTACACTGTTAGCAGACCCCCCAAAAACATAAATCCATCCTCATTCATATCAGTATTCCCCACACCTGTACTCTTAAACACCCATACACCTCAAAGTCACATATAAGCCTACAGATTATACACAATCTATTATTCGACAGTTTAACTTCTACTTTTCCCCAAAAAAAACTCCGTGCTTCTTATCTTCATAGTCCATCCTTTCAAACCCCTCTATTTATTATACTTCAGAAACATGTTTCCCCTACAATTCCTAATACTCATACCTTTCTCCTACTTGTACACTTAACTTTTTAACAATACCCATTACCCTCACAATTCCAGCATAATTCTTATATTGTGTTCTCCAAGCAACATACTTTTGGACCTCATTTCTCAATCACACTGTATCTAAACTAGAACTCTTATATCCTTCTGTTCAAGTGCAATTATACAAAGCAATAGCCATTTACTCAGAAGTTGGGTATTAAATATAAGATCAAGCAAAAATGCCTCTACTTGTACCATCATACCTTTATAACCATAAAAGCTGGCAATGATCCACCCAAACCCAGGCTCAGCATATACAGGAACCAGACATCATATCCCCATCAGTTCTTTTATCACTAACACTTCACGCACAGTCCCACCCTGGCCTTTATATATATATATATATATATATATATATATATATATATATATATATATACACACATATACCATACTAACTTACAAAGTATTTATAACAAGCTCCCTGAAGTGCATGCATGGATAGCACTACAGACTCCAGACATCGTAGTTGTCACAGAAACCTGCACTAGATATTTCCCACACACCCTCATGCTGCCAGCTTTCTCTGAGTTACTACTAATCCTACTAACCATGCTAAAATTAAACACTCATAAGACAATGCCAATCATGAGCATATACATACACCCCCCCCCGGTAACAATAGTAAAGCAAATATATTCTCTGCTAGGTCTCCTCAAAAATCCCTCATGAAACCATAATATTTTTGATGTAAATATAGACTGGCAAACCAAACAATTTGAAAATCCAGCCAATAATATATATCTGTACGAGTTCAATAACCACCCTAACTAGATGTAAGAAACCACTGCAAGACAACCTAAGAACAGATCTTAACAGCCTGTCTAAATAAAATATCATCCCATGGAACTCTCTCAGACAGCCTGAGTGATCACTTATGACTCCACACCCCACGGTATCACATCAACAGCCCCAAAACACATCATTACAGCCAGGTAAGAAAGCATACATGTTTTCATGAAGACAGTTTTATTAATAAACTATATCTCATTAACCGGGAGTCACTAAAGACTCTCCCCATTTATGATGTTGTCTTTGAGTTCAATAATATTTTCTAGGTGTTCTAAACACACTAGCTCCCCCCCCCCCAGAATTAAAAGAGCCAAAGCCAGCCCTATCCTATGGCTATCCTCAGCAACTAAAAAGCTCATGAAACAAAAAGACAAATTATGGAAGGTCTGTATAAAAAATAAAACAGCTCCTACTTTACTCGCATATACAAAACTAAGAAACTTATCAAATAACTTATGGCCAAAGATAAGAAAAGCTACTTATCAACCAAGCAAAACATGTACACTAATAATCCCAAACTGTTCTGAACCTCAATTAATAAACTGTTAAATCCAGGACAAGCTACACAGCCAACATCAAATACTCAAAAAGAAAACAATACCACAGCCAACCAATTCAATACCCACTTTATACAAACAATTCAGTCATTAACCAGCCAGGGAACTTATCAAGCTCTTGATACCACTACAAAATCAAATAACCTCTTCCAAAATTTTACCTTCTGACCAGTTCTGCTGTAACTACACTGGCAATCTATCTGGTAAATGTTTTAAAATAGCAGCTGAGACTATTGCACATCCACTTTCAATTTGAAATCAATCCATATCTGAAAACCAGTCCCCTTTTTATGGAAAAAAATAATTCATTATTTCACAGCACAAGGGTGGCATCAATACAAATCTTTCAAACTATAGGTCAATTGCCATTTTATCTCCCTTATCAAAAATATTAGAAAAATGTATCAATACACAACTTCTCAACTATCTAATAAATAACCAGCTTCTGTCTTCAACCCAGCATGGTGTCAATCCTCATCAAAGCACAACTACTGCTTTGTGGAATTTTGTTAATACTATCAACATTCATAGATATGTGCCAAGTCCCCACCATCTTCCCTAGATTTATCAAAAGCTTTGAATACTGTGTCCCACCAGAAGTTGTTACACATACTCTTATCCTTAGAGTTCATAAACTCTTCATTGCAAAGGCGCCATAGCTACCTCTCTAACAAAGCCCAAGCAGTGAAATGGAAAAGTGATTTTTCCACATTCTTGTGTCACACAAGGACCTAATCTAGGCCCCTATATTTTAATATATTCTTCAATGGACACTACACTGCTATAAAAAATTCTTCTGTAGTTCTACATTCTGATAATGCAGCGCTAGTCCATTCCGCCAAATCTCTCTCTAAATTCAAGATTTTACACAACAATCCTTAAACATTGTAAATGTCTAAATAATTCACAACTACCACATCTTGAAAAAAAAAAGCTAAATTACTGTTCTTTAGACCAAAACAGCAATACTCATTATCATCTCTGCCACTATGATTAAACAAGCAAACTATACAAAATTACTGGGTGTTATCATAGATTACCAGTTGAAATTCATTAACCATGTATTACATGTGGTTAATAAAACTGATAAAAATAAGCTACATTATACAGAGTAAAAACTACCTCACTGATGTGGCCAGAAAATTTATGTCCTCAACTTTGTTACTGCCATGTCTCCTGTATGCTGCCGCAATCTTCTATAACATTTAAGTCTCACAATTGTCTAAACTTGAGCAACATTAGAATAAAGTAGCCAAATTTGCAATAAACTATAACAATAAAACACCCGCCTGGCTAGCCCTCAGACAACTGAACTGAATTGAAGTGAACTATCACATCACCAAGCTCTTTCTCAGCTAACTGTAATACATAAATACCTTTATAAACCAGAAAACATGCCCACTCATTAATAACTTCATACAATACTTCTCCCCTGTAGAATTTTACCACTAGAGAAGATTTATTAATCACTACAACAAAATCATCTAATACTGCGAGTACCTTTTCTATATTCAAATAGTATAGCTAAACTATGGAAGTAAATCCCAGTACTGAAATCCATTCAGAATGCAAAATCATTTAAAACACAATTAAAACTTCACTTAGCAAATCAATGGATCTACTTGTGTACATTTCCAGCATAGATGTTACTGTGGTCTTCAGCCTGCAGTGTCATCAAACAATTTCTCTGTTTTCAGAATCCCTTACCCCACAACCAGTCTTCACCATTACCTAAATAATTTTACGAGCATTTCCTTGGCACATACATAGTTCATATGACACTACTCACCACCTACCTCTAAACTTCTAATATAAACCTTATCATAGCCATATGTATAGCTATCTATGAGCCTGCTTTATACCCTTCCTCTTAATTACAAAATTAGCATCTTATGCCCTTCCTATTTCCTTGACTAACCTCCATTTCTTATGCATTAATCACATGATCTATTGTCTATCTGATAACTCCAATTATATACCCATTCAATGTGCAGTGGTCAGCATATACTATTGTATATGTATTGTTTATACTATAATAGTTGCCTTTATTTCATATAAATGTAATCTAATTAGCAAATGTGTGTGTGATTGTTAATATATATCACTTAATGTCTGTTCATGTATACTACTGAATGTCTGTTTAAAATGTTTGTAATATGTTGAAGCTTTTCTCCTAGGGACTCTGCTGAAAAGGGTTTTTTGACTAAACCCAGTGGACAAGCCACAGAAAATAAATAAAAATAAACTAAAAGTCTGCAAAATTGCTAAAGCTTTCTTACTTCTAAAAATGATTAAATGCCTAATTTATTAAGGAGTACCTCAAAAGACATGTTCATCGTACACTCAAATGACTACATAATAGTATTGTCTGACTTACTGCAGTTATCCTCACTGTTTTACAATGTTGAGGCAATACTGATCAAACTGGAAAGATTTTTTTTATAATTAAAAAAAATGTCCCAAAACGTGCATATTCTTGAAATGTATACATTTCATTAAAGTTTTTATTACTTTCAGAGTTTCCATTTTAATAATTTAAAAAGTCACCCATTTACTTTAATTTTCCATTGGTTTCTCCCATCTGCTTACTGCTAAGAAAATTAAAAGTTCCCAGACTATGCTGTGGGGACAGTATTTGCAGATGAAATCTATATGTTCACATCGTTTCCCAAAGTATTTTTAATTTCAATGTTATCTGGCAGTCTGTAGCATGTGTCTTGATAATCTTTAATTAAGGTCTTAACACACATTTTGAATGTTACTGTTACTTGGAGGTGTAGGATAGCATCTAATGAGCCTAACAGCAGTTTTGATGGTGCAGCTAATTATTTTTGTTTAGTGTTATGGAATGTTGTTTTTCTCCCCTCGAGGTAGTAGTGGTATAGAAAGGCAGTTAAAATAATTTATTGATGGGATCTTTCAAGCTTAAATGTAACTGATTTCACATTGTCTAAATAACAATCGTTCACCATACTGGATACATCTAGAAATATAATCATGCTCTCATAATCATAGGTAATCTATTGCTAGATGACAAACTCTATATTATTTTCAAATTTTAAACATATTCTACAAATTTGCAATAGTTAATATATTTAAATCAATAGCAAATTATAAATGTGGATGCATTCATATTCCAAACGTATAAATATTAAAAAGTAACATTTCTACACTGATCACTTGTATACATCACACTGGTTGGCAAGAGGCATAAATAAAAGTTTTCTTGAAATGCACAATGTACCACTTAAGGCTGCTATATATTAATGCATCTTTTTTAGAAGCAGTCTGGGTGCACGTAACCAGATTAACCAAGTTACCAAAATGCATACAGTTTGCCAAGTCGAGATGAAGGGGTAAAAACCCAGTACTGTAAAATGAGCTGGCTTGCATGTTTATGCCTTTGTCTGGTATGCTAATCAGTTTCACTTAAATTGTTCTTTGCTTTAACAATCTGTTACAATACGTATGATATATTTACCCCCAAAATATCAGTAAATCTTAAAGTGCATTAGCAATTTAAATTTTAGTTTTATATCCATTTAATCATTTTCCTTGTGGATGTATGCAATATATATAGTGTTAATTCAAACTGTTTTAATGTGTTTCTCTCAGATACGTACACAGCCTCTGGCAGGTGATATCGATGATCATTCAATAATGGTAATTTAAGTGCCCTATACTTTCATACTTAGAATGCTTATTCACAATTACTCTCAGAAAATAGCTGTATCTCATGTACAACTCTGGTGTATGAGGTTTGAATATGAAGAAAATGAAAACAAAAAAACAGTGACCACAGTAATTTATTTCAATTAATTCCTCCTTGACCTATGTACACTGCTTGCCATCAAGTCACAGCAGTAATTGTTTCACAGGGATCATTTCATTGCCCTCTGCTTTATCACATAACCTGACACCCCTTAAAAATGATATTTTTCTGGCACATTTCTAATGTGTAATTTTCAAGAAAGTGAAAACTTAGTAGCCTCAGCAATGTGTTTTAAAGAGTTGCTTATATGTTAGACATAGTGATTATGTATTTGTTCTGTTCTTTCATATTTTATCTGCTTCCCTAACCCCCAAAAAAGATATCTTCTATGTACCTTTTTGATGTTAGCTTGTGAGAAAAGTGAAGTAACAAATAGCCACCACAATGTATTTAGCTTGTTACTGTCAGGTATATATACTTCATCACCAGTTTCCACTACATCACAACAATGATCATTTCATTGTGACCTCCTAAGAGTCCTTTATTTTCATCTATAGTCTACCAATCAAAATAAACAGCTGCTTTTCACATTCATCAGCAATGTGTGAGCACCATAAAGTAGAAGAGATAATGGTCCACAGTAATGTATTTCAGCTTGTTGCTACAGCCATACCACCCCCTCTCTGATTGCCATAATGAATAATAACACATTAAACATAACTGAATTATACTATGTACAGTGTATACTGTAACCAATATAAACAGAAGTGTGTTTTATACCAGTAGGTAAGCTAGTGAATAAATGTATGTGAAAGAGAGAAGTGTCATGAAAGAGAAGACAGTGTCTATTCAGATTTCCTAATACTGTGTCATGAGTATCCTTTGCATACACGACTTGAAAGGAAGCATCCAATCTTGTATTTGGATCAACCAGATATTATCCTATCTGGTACCTATATATTGGAGTTTAATTATTTGTTATGAGATAAGAAATAAATCTTAAGGCGATTCAACTGTTTGTGAATCTAGCTGAATCTTCCTGCAACTGCAGAGATCTACCTACATCATATTAAAGATCAACTTAACTAGCTGTTTTTTTTTTCATTTTGGAAAAGTTGTTATTTGTTACAGATGAAGGCATGTATTTTTTTAGGAAATGAATTGTGATGCTTAGCTATAGGGTGCTCCTGGTAGCCAATATCGACGCTAAAATTCAATATGATATATATGTTCCTTCTAACAGAATTTGCAGGTCATTCTTTCAGCTTCTGAATAAAGCATTGTCATGTTCTTCTTAGAGCTACCCAACTTTCCATTTAGGAATGCCCTGGCATTATCTTCTCTCCACTGCTGTTCTATCTACTAAGACTGGATCATCTATCCCCCCATTACCATGCAAGCTGAGAATGATACAGGTTCCGATATTTCTATGACTAGAGTCTAGATGTGTGTCAAAATTGATTTTACCATAGCATCCCAAAAAACATGTTATCTTTTCTTTCTTCATTCAAAATTTACACAGATCTAAAACCATTCCCAGCTACTCTTATTCACATTTGAACATGGAGCTTGCTGGAGATGCTTTAGCCATTCTCCTGTTAACCAGCCATTCCCCTTATTCTCCTTATAGTTTGTAAGAACTTTAACATGAAGGCAACTTATCTTGATCTTTTTGTGTTTGCTTGCCTCCTGACCTTGTATATGTAGTGAAATCATCTTAAGTGTGCCTCATTTACTCAGAGTATACACTGAAATTTATGGACATCTATAATTACTTAGTATGTAATTTTTGAGTATAAGGTTGTCTTTTTGCGAAGTCTTTGCTTCAAACAATGGCTAAAATGGGTTCTTTAAGATGAGTCCATTGCCCTAGTTAACAAATTCTAAGCAAATAAAACAAATAAAATAAAGTTTCAAATCTTCTACGCTATATGCAATAATATCATTGCATCTTCCTGCCTGCCCTCAGATACAGTGTATTAAGAGGATTATAGCATATCTTACAGCCTTTATATTAAGTCATTGAATTATATTAAAGAGAAGCCATAACTATATTTTCTTTCTTTTAAGTTATCCTTTGTTGACCAGGTTAATCCCATTAGACTAGTGGCTACTTTTCAGGGGAGACCCAAGGTAGTATTTATACTACTAGTGGAAATTTGGCCAGGACATCAGAGAACCTTATGTTTTTCATTTTTCTGCTCTGAGTAAAGCAGGCCATACAATGGCTGCTCAAAGGAGTGGGAAGAAAGAGTAAATGTCAGTTCAGTGCAGTAGTGAGCAAGTGTTTTGTGAGCAAACAGCACGTGAACACTTGTTGTAGACCCTTTCAAAGGTACTGGGAAATCTACAGACATTGCAGAAACATGTCTGTCTTTGCTATTGGAAGATTTGTATTAATAACTTTTACAAAAATTGTATTTCTGCCATTAGCAGTTCTACAACCATTTTTTGAGAATGTGATACAGTGTTGTTTCTGCCACATGTTGGCTAATTTGCAAATAGATCACTCTTTTAATACCTTATAAGGTGGACTTCATATTACTTATAGGCCGGCATATTTCAAACTTTTGTGCACTGTTTAATTTAGTAACTGGAATATGGTTTCTCTGTTTCCACATGTCCTGTGAAACACATTTAAGTACTGTTAACAGGAATGCATTGAATGTATCAGGCCTTGCAGATGCAAGCAAAAAAATTGCCGGTGAAAGCAGAGCCATGATTTTCAACTCCCATAAAGCTTTTTCACTGTAACAACTGTGTTGGGTGGAAAAGTAAATCCACAGTTGTGAAGGTATACCTTTACTAGTAGTTCTGGGAATGAAAAGAAAGTTGTGGCTGTGTCAAAGTGAGAGCTGAGGCAAATGGCTTTCTTACTAATGTCCTTATTTCCTCATCACATTGTATACAGCCTTCCAAGAGTTTGATATATTCTCGGTTATTCTGTTGAGCAGTATATTAGGTGTTGCACTGTTCACCTGATTTTAGTTTGGCACTTTTATCTAATGGTACAAGGTAGCTTTGAGCGGTTCTTCTTCCTTTTTTTTTTACACTGCATCCATGATTATTCCTTTCTACCTAAAAAGAATCTTCAACTGACTTACTCAACTATGTTATCTTGTTTTTTGTACACATACCAATTGCATTACAAATGCATATCTAGTCATGTACTGAGCAATACACTGCTGAACATTATAAAGGTAACATTTAAAACTGGAGTATTAACAAAGAGGGTCCAGTGTGTTGACTCCAACGATCTAGCTACTTGCTCAATACACAGCTTGTGCAAATTATTGATATGAGGCACTTCAACTTGATGAAGGAGATTCATTTCTATAGAGTGCAGGTAAATAGACTATCACTCAAATCACTGTCCATTAAGCAGATCAGATATCTGCAGCCTCTGGTGATATTCAGTTTAATACATTCTTTGCAACTGACTTGTAGTTGCCAGAGAAGCACTAAACTGCTGTATCTAAACAAATTTTATGTAGTAATTTATGCTTACTCTATTTTTAATTTCTCCAAGTCTTTTGAGTTTCTAATACCATGACGGCAACGGACCCCATTCTTATGTTAAAGTATGATTAAAGTTCATGAAATTAGTATTGTTTCAGTCTTTGATGTTAGCCAGAATTGCTCTTTGCTGACCTGTAATGTGCCCAGCAATGTCTGCAATTCATATGGAGTTACATGTATTGGTAACATATCTATGTACGATTGCAACTTCCTTTTTATAAGACACATTGCTCTTACTGCTATTGAAACTGAGTATCCTTCTTCCACAATGTCCTTGTTTCTGCCTGAAAATCCTAGTATTTTATGACTATGTCTCTCTCTCTGTAAGACACTGTATTCATTCGGTGTAGCTATTTCAATGATCAATGCCTCTTCTGTCTTTTTTCATTCACTACTACATCTGGTTTTCTCAGATCTGTTTTTTGAACTGTTGGTAATGGGTGATCCCATGTGATATAAACGTCGTCATTTTCTATAAAACTTTGTACATCATGTTTCCAGTGCTTTTCAGTTACTTCAATATTATAATGTTTGCACAATCCCAAATACAACAGTCTTGCCACATTGTTATGTCGTTCGGTATGCAGTCCTTCTGCCATTAGTATATCGCAACCAGCAACATTTTACTTATTTTTATTTAACATTTGTTTGCTGAGAAAGTCTGACTTGGAATAAGCCAATTTTCTGCGGAGGCCCGAGCAGAAATGCTCCAGACACGTCTTTATAATGTTGGAGGAAACCTGAGCACCTGGTAGAAAACCACATAAATGCAAGGAGGACATGCAGATTCCACACAAAAGGCACCCCAGCTGAGAATCAAACCGGAGAACCTCTTGCTGTGAGGTGAAAATGCAAACCATTGCACCACAGCACCATCCGATGTGCAACTGTTTCCAATTCTGTTTTACAAAATCTACATTTTTCTATTTCTCAAACATATTCAATGGACTTTGTAAATCAAAGTGTACTTAGTCTACTATCTTGAGCCTCCAATATTAACCTTTTGCCTTTTGGTTTAAATTCACTTCTCTTTAACCATTCCTAGATCCAATCCTGATCAACATGAGGTTGTTCCAATAGTTTTCTATACCTGCAGCAATATTTATGCATTTTCCACATGTCTTGCCTTCTCATCTGATCCTTCACCATATATACTTTCTTTTGTTTTTTTGGGCACATTCAGTTGCTGCCTGATTTGTATCTACTTCTGGTTTGATTTCCATTCCTGCTTGACACCAATATGCTTCTGCTAAACAAAGCAGGGAAGTCATCTTAAACTTATTATCCTAATGTTTTAAACTTTCACTATGTTTGGATCATGTGAGGTCAGCAGATATGTATGCACTCCTACAGTTGCAGATCTAAACATGTAATCAATTTTGAGGAGGCCCATACCTCCTTCAGAACAAGGAATATTTAGTATTGGTATACAATGCTTTTTATAAATCATTTGATGAGCATGAAGCATCCTTCTTGTTTCCTGTCCAACCAATCCAACACCTTTTGGGGCCAGTCTATCACTCCAAAACTGTAAGTTAGGACAGGAAGAGCAAATTGGTTTATAGCTTGGACTTTGCTACTAGATGTCAACACTGTTTTCAGTATTAATTTTAATCTTCTAAAATATTCCTTACTAAGTTTTATTCACATTTGTTTGTTTTACTGTTGATCCTTTGTCATTTCCCAAATATTTATACACTCCCTCTTGCTCAAGTTCTTTTATATCATATTCTTGTCCCAAACTGATGTTTTCTTGGTGCTGCAGTTTTCCTGCTATAAAGGATGCTTTTGTACATTCATCAAAACCAAACGACATTCTTATATCATCTGAAAATGTTTTGACCAGCTGCAGCTGTGCTTTCAGTTCCTCATCTGATGAACTATAAAGTTTTAAATCATCCACAAAAAGAAGATGAGAAGTCTTTGCACTTTGTTGTTTTCTGGGAGCCAAATTATAGCCATGACCTAATCTGTTAAGTAAACAGCTTAATGGGTTAAGGGCAAGACAAAAGAGTAGCAATGACAGAGAGTCACCCTGGAATAAGCCCCTTTTAATTTTTATCCCTGGAATAATAATGTGTCCTTTATCATGGCTTAACTGCAAAGTGGTCTGCCACTATTTCATGGTCGCTGTAATGTAATCGATCAGTATAGGGTGTGTCATACATTTTTAAGCACTCTTTTATCCATGAATGTTGGATACTATCAACTGTTTTTTTTAGTCTATACATACCATGCTTAGATTCTACCCCTATTTACAGTTAGTTTTCCATTATGACTTTAACAACAAATGATCCTTTGTTCCACATGACTTTCTTTTGTTACCCTTTTGTTCTGTTGCTATGATTGAATTTTCTTCTAAATGACTATAAACTCTGTCAGCATCAATTCCAGTGTATAGTTCATACGTTGTAAGAACGCACGTTATTGGTCTATAGTTTTTAGGATAGCTTGCTGTAAGCTTGGAGTATTGTTTTTCCTGTTATTAACCAGGTCTGTGCCTGCTTGGGATGGGCATATAAATAGTTCTTACTCATGGCTAAATCTTCATGTAAAGATGTTAATACTTACAGCTAGAAGTCAGGTACTGCATCTGGGATTAGGGTTTCCATTTAGGAGCTTTTCTTAACTTTGTTCAATCTCTCTGGCCATTACTTCATCCCATTTCATATCCTGAACTTTGAACTTATTATTCTTTCTTTTACTTCTTCTATCCATTTAGCATCACTCTTATGTTCCTCAGGATCTTCATAGATATTTCTCCAAAATGTATCTATTTCTTATTTTTTGGTGGTGTTTCAGTTGCTTTTGCCTTGTTTCCCAATTCTCTATATAACTTTTTTGGGTCATCAATAAATTGCTTATTTTCTATTTTTCTTCTATATTTATCTGCATTATTCTATTATGTGGTGTTTGCCATGGAATGTCAAAGGCCCCTAGCAATATCATCTCACTTTTGTAATGTTTTTCAATCCGTGAAAAGGTGCTGTTCAACATTTTTTTTCTGCAGTTCCTGTCTTTGGATTACTATACCACATAGCAACAGGCTTTTGAGGGCTAAGAATAACAATTTCAGTAAATCCTTGATGGGTACTTTGGTCACAGTTAATGTATTCCAGGACTCTATAACTAGTCTGGATTAAATAAAGTGCAGAAACTACTTTTCTTATCAAATATTCCAGATATATCTATGACCTCAGCTTGAACTTAAATGCTGACAGTAACAATACTGTACTTTTTTAAAGACATCAGGAAACAGAAAGAAAAAAATGTGACTCGCTTAGCCAAAAGACATACAAAATATACTTAACATAAAAATGTATTAAAGAAATATGTCAGACTGTTATGTATACAAAAGCAGACACCACATATATAAGTACAGACATAACTGCTACAACTAAAATTAAAAACTCAAGTACCACAGGGCCAGACAAAGCACCTGGTAGTTTCCTATTCAGAATCAAATGCCATCAGTCAGTGTTAAGCAAAATATTAGCATAGGAACACAAATTGATGCTGTAAGGTAATAGTCTATAGTTATATCAGTTCAGAAAGGGGGTTATCACATTAGCTCCAAACAAAATAGATCCACCAGCTTTACCACATTTCTATATAAAATGATGGAGACAGTTATAACAGAGTTTTTTGGAATGCAACAGGCAATTTATTTGTAGTAGATATGAAGCAGTATGGGTTTGTTAGCAAGAAAGTTGTGTTTTGAATCTCAGGGATTTCTTTAAAGAGGCAACAGCAGCTTTCAATGAAGGTCTGACAGTACATGCTTTCAATGCTTATCTTTTTTTTTTTTTTGGGGGGGAGGGGTCTGTGTTTATTGTATACTGCTTACCTTGACCTTGTTAATGTTCCTGATGCTGCTCTACAAAAGGGAATAATCAAAACATGAAAAGTTCTACATATTAATTAATATGCAATTTGCAAAATAGTGGTTATGCAGGAAGATGCAACAAGTATGGATAATGGGGGTCACCTGTCTAGCCAAGCAGGGATTATCAGTGGCATTCCACAGGAATTTCTACTGAGACTGCTTCTTTTTTAGTACCTACATAATCAGGCTTTCATATTTTGTTTTTTTTGTTTTTTTTATATAAAGTAGTCGGTGTTTACCTGAAAGATAACTTCTTGTAGGGGAGAAGAAGTGGGTTGTAAGCTGGAGAGAAACGCATGTAAAAGTAAAACAGAGAGTAGTAGAGGCCCATTTGGGGTGTTAGCATATTCTAATTATATTAGTGTAAAAGAAAGAAATTGTATATACATTAGAGTACAGGTAACAGAGTGTAATTAGAAGGAGTGTATCTGAGTTCTGGGGGTTCATCCTGGAGTAGTACAAGAGCCCAACCAGTTGTTTAGTAGGTGTTTCTTCAGTGACACCTTAAAGCCATTTATTGTGTCTGTCTTGTCTTATTTCATGGGAGATTTGGTTCCAGGTTTTTGCTACCTGGTTACAGTATAACGAATCACCTGTGCTGTTATTAAATGTTGTGATGGATAGCAGAGCTTTGTTGTTGGGCCATAGGACTCAATTTGTAGGGGTGTAGTAATCCTGTTAGAGATGGGTAATTTTCTTGGGTGTGTGTTAGTTTATGGGTTATGGTAAGATGAGAGTAGTGTTGGTAGTGTGTAGGTTCTAGCCATTTAAGGGTTTTAGAGCTGTGCAGTGGTGGGTTTTGTGAGGTTTTAGTTGCAAATTTTGCAAGTTTTGTTATAGGCCATCTCTAGGTTTTTGTTTTATAGTTGTGTTAAGGTTTGTAAAGATGGGAAAGGCATAGAGTGGAGGAAATAGGTATGTTTGTGCTGTGGTTTTACTGGAGTGATCAATGAGGAATTTTTCGACTATGTAGAGGGATCCTAGTTTCTAGTTTGTCTTTTTAATGGGTAGTAGTAGGTGTTGGTCATACATGAGACTATCAATGAGTAATACTCCAAGGAGTTTGGCTTGTTTTATGCATTCTATTTTAGTTTTGTTGGCAGATAGGATATTTCATTGCTGTTTTTGATCAGAGAGGTTTTTAGGGGTGAAAATCATCAGATTTGTTTTAGAATTTAGAAACAAGTCTAAGCTATTTAGCCAGGATTCAATGACTAGAATGACCTATTGGGTGTTGTCCTGAAGAGAGGTTAATGTTTGGCTTAGGCAGATGAGTGTAACATCATGTGTGTGTTGTACCAGGATTGTATGTTTAGTGGTGGAGTGTAGGTTATTGATAAATATATTGAAGAGTAGGAGGCCTAGAACTGATCCCTGAGGGATGCTGACTGTTACTGGGAGGAAATCATGGTAGTACTGATGACATTTCATGGCTTGTTTCCTATTGGATATGTAGCTTTGGAACCAGGTTAATGATGAGGTACTGAGGCCTAGAGAGGCTAGCTCCTGGAGGAGTTTGGATTGTGCACATGTATCAAAGGCCGTTGGCCAGTGTTTCTCCCCCCCCCCCCCCCTCTGGGTCCTGGAAAACTGTTGTGACTAACTTTCTGTTGTTTCTGAGTAGATTAACTGTCTTTGTGAAGTTTAGATGGGGAGTGGTAGTACTGAGGTTAAGTCAAAATCTATGTTAAGTGGAGGAGAGTAGGATGAGGTTGATGAGGTATTTGAGTTGCTAGGTGTAGATACATTTTTCTAATATCTTGCAGAGGGGTGGAAGAATAGCATTTGTGTGGTGGTTTGTAAGGTGTATAGAATTTTTGTTTTTAGGGAGGGGTATAACATTTGATAATTTCCAGGTGTTGGGATCTGGTTCTCTTTTTATGGCTCCAATAACTGGTATGGAAACAAGGAATGTTATAGCCTCTACTGAAATTTTTAGGAACTCAGCTGGCAACTTGTCAGCAGTCAAGGTGGCTGGTGTTAGTTTTATCAGGTATTTTTTAAAGCAAGTTTAAATAGTATCTTTTTGGTGGTGTGGGATTACAGAATAGGGAAGGGTAATGAGGAGTTTTGCAAGGTTAGTGCCAAGACAGAGTTTACAAAGTGGGTGTTGAACTGAGTTACCTGGGTGATTAATTGTTGTTGTGGGTGAGGTTGGAGGTGCAGGTTTGTCCAGGGTTGCTTTAAGGACTACAAGACAAGTTTGGGGTTATTTTGGTGGGGATTTTATATGTCAGTGAAATATACTTCCTTGTCACCAAGTATCTGTTTTTAAAAGATTCATGAGATGTCCATAATGTTGGAAGGTTGTCTGGTTGTATAAAAAAAAATAAAATAAAAAATGCATGTAATTTATTTATTTATTTATTTATTTATGCCTAAGGTACAATGTTCAATCCTGACCTCAGGCCAATGCCTATTTGGAGTTGGTATGTTCTGCCGATGTCTTTGTGGAGTTCCTCCCACCTCTGGGTAAAAAAAAAACATGCTGAGTGTTTCTATCTCAAACTCACCCAGGAATGGAGCTGTGGGCAACAGCACAGACTATACATGGTGCTCTGTCAACAAAATAGGAGAACACAGATCACAGACTGTGTGCTATGGCAGAGTTAGTCACTCAGTGGTGTAAAATGTGGCTCTAGGTGATTTGATTGTGTTGACTAATGTCACCAAATGGGAATGGGTATTTGTCAATGACAATTGGGTTGAGGACCCGGGTTGGCCTAATCCAAACTACACCAGGAACCCATGCTAATGATGGAAGGGTGTATGTGCTTCTATTGGCCAATGTGTGCCCACCATAAAATCCAGCAACCATAGGTCAATAAGCCCTACTGGTCAGCTTGTATCCACTTTGCCTAGGTTGGGTTGCCTGGGTTAGCTCTGTTGAACAAAGGCTGGGTATAAAACCAATCAACCTGTCAATCATAAACTAAAAATTGCTACACTTAATGTAGTTTCACTGACAAGACAAAGCTTAGAAATGGATGACATGATGACAAGGAGGACGATAGAAATCATATGTATCCAGGAGACAAGATGGAAGGGAAGTGCAGCATTCCACTTGGACTAGGATCCAGAGTCTACCACACTGGAGAAGAACAAACTAGAAATTAAGTGGGTATTGTGGTGAGTGAGATGCAGTGAGGGATGTCATCAGAATTAGTGACAGACTCATGGCACTGAGACTACAGCCTAATGATAGGGAAGTATTCATAAATCTTAACCTATGACATACAGCAGGGTTGTGACTGTGAAGAAAAGTGTTCATTCATACAGCAGTTGCAGGACCTATTAGATAAAGCAGGACAACATGAATTGGTGTTGATAATGCGTGAACTGAATGCACATATTGGAACTGACAGAATAGGATATGAGAACTGCCTGACATGGCTGGGGCAGCAGGAGTAGAGAAAGAGAGGCCATTCTAGACTTCTGTCAGCAAATTTCTTGATAATAGTGAACACAAGGTTCAGAAGCAGACACAGTCATAAGATCACATACAATAGTGTCTAACATGCAACTTGGGTAGACTTCCTACTGGTAAGGAAAGGACACTGAAGAATCAGTGTTGGCAAAATCATCCCCAGTGAAACAGTCATCCCACAACATAAACCACTGGTTGCTACAATCAGCTGCAAGCAGTGGTCAGAGAAGGCTCTAAGGTGAACAGAGGCCAAGCTGAAGACCTGGAAATTGACTGGAAAGAAAGCACAACACTTCAATGAATTACTCACAGCTCTAGCACATCAAGAAGAGGAGGAAGTAGGTGGAGTGGAAGAAGACTGGCAGAACTTCAAAACAGTATGTGTGAGGACTACAGAACAGCTATGAATCAAAGCCAGGTATAGATATAAGGAACATAAAAAAGCTGGTGGTGGAAATCAGAATTCCAGGAAGTCATCAAAAGAAATAAGGAGAGCAGTAAAAAGTGGGAGATAGAAAGGACTGATCAGGCTATGAAGGAATACTGCTCGGATAGCAAACAGGCTATGAAAGGACTTGCAATAACAAAAAACAAGGAATCAGAGGCACCCTGCCATCCTCTGGAAAGTGACTCAGCAGATGTCACAAATAAATTATATCAGGTTACAAGACAAAGACAAAAAGATAAGGACAATACTACTCAGACAACCTTCATAAGGGAACAAGAACTTGGTCACCAGTCCACAGGACATAAAAGGCACGTGGAAGCAGTACTTCCAGCAGCTTCAGAATGAACAAACCTTCACAGAAGGTGTACTGCCCCAGACACAGCCTATAATGAATAAAGAGGAGATGCGCACCACAGAAGAAATAAGAACAGTACTAAGGGAAGTGAAGTCAAGGAGAGCAGCAGGCTCAGATGAGGTCATGGCAGACAGGATAAAGATGTTGGGTGAGATAGGAAAGAAATGGTTCCTGAGGGTACTCATAGCAGCGGAGAGAAAAAGATGTATTCCGGGTGACATTCACAGCTGTGGGCAGTACAGAGGTATCAGACTCCTGTCTCACTGCATGAAAGATCTGAAGAGAGTGATTGATAAATTTATACACAAAACAGTAGAAAGTAAGATGGGAGATGAGCAGTTTGGTTTCAGATCATGATGCAACATAACTGACTCAATGCTTGCAGTGAGACAGTTGAGGAAAGAGTCAAACTGGGCATTCCTAGACTTGGAGAAACCATATGATAAGGCCCCATGAAAGCTGACTTGGCAGTCTTGCAGTGGTTCAACATCTCAGAAACATTGCAGAATTAGTGGAGGCTATGTAAAAGAATCCAATGACACAAGTACAAACAGTGTTCAGTCTCACTGAGGGGTTCCCAGTGGGAGTGGGTATGCATCAGGGTTCAGCTCTGAGCCCACTGTTGTTCAAACTGGTGATGGACTACATCAGCAAGCAGGTTGAAGGGGACAGATCAAGTTGCTGTATGCAGATGATGTGGCATTACAGGCAGACTTTGAGCAAGAATTTCCACAAAGGATAAGGGAATGGAATGCAAAACTGAATGCACATGGGATGAAACTAAGCACAGATAAGACAGTGGTAATGGCAACAAACTGAGGAAATCAGAAGCTAAGAAGTGAGATATAAGGGAAAGTGATGGAACAGGTTAACAGCTTCAAGTATCTGGGAGGAGTAGTTGAGGAGAAGAGAAGTCTAAACAAAGAGGTCAAAGCTAGAATTAGAGGGTCTGCAGCCAACTGGCATAGAGTGACAGGTGTAGTACATGACAGAAAAATACCAAATAAGCTGAAAAGTAAGGTGTACAAAACTGTGGTGCGACCGCTACCACTGTATAGTACAGAATCCTGGGCATCAAAAGTAGTGTAGCTGAGGAAACTAGAGGATTGGTATTGGTTGAGTATTTCTATGTGGGCCAGAGATGAGATGTAATGTTGAGATGTATGCAGAAATAGGCTTTTGTAGTGTATGTTGGTGGATGGATTGTGATGCAATAGTGGACTTTATGTGTTAGAAAGTGTTCAGGAGATATCATTGGAAATGTGATATTGTAAAGGACTGATGTGTTTGAGAGTTTGTGAGAGGGAAACTAGGAATATGTATGTGGGAGTCTAAGGTTGTAGTCTGTGTGACCAGGATAAGAATAGATATGGTGGTCACTTAAGAAAGTTGTGTTCTAGAATGTAGCATGACACATGGCAGGTACTCCATATTAATGGAAATACTTGGTGTGGAGTACAACTTATAAACATATGACTAAGGCATTTTTGAATGAGAATGTAGTAGTTGAAGCATTCTAGTAGTCTATTTTTTAGCTATGAAGTATATTTGTAAGGACAGATTGTAGTTGGTAAGTAGTAGTGCAGGGATGGTGGTGGTGAAGGATTTGGTGTATGCTTAGAACTGGGTAGAAGGTATTAGTGGTATGGATTTTGATAATATGGATAGCAGTGAAAGCTCTAGAGATTAATGAGGAGATATGAGGTGTAATATGGTTTAAATGGGTAGTTAGGGTTTTACTGGAGGGTGATTGGCTAAAAGGTGTTTTGGGTTATTCTAGATGAGTATAAAGGTAGATGCAGTGGCAGTGGTTAGGAATTGGGGGTAGGGTTGGAGAGTGGCATGGAGCCAGAGCATAGGAAAGGCAGAAAGGAGTGGAATGAAATCCCCAGTTCGGAACTTTCAGCTCCAGAAACAATTAGAAATCTACAGATTAATGCAGGTAAGGAGAAGAACATTCTGCAGACTTTGAAGCTGTGTTTACAAAGAGACAAAGATGGATTTAAAATTGTTATGGGTGTATGTGGGACTTTTGAAATCTAAAAAGAGGTGGAATGAAACTGTATTTTTACAACTGAATGCAGGATGAATTAAGTAGCGGGATAACTTTGTTCAGTCTGTCATATAATCCCTGTGCTAGTCATGCACAGATGGGGACATTGCACAGTGACTACACTGGGGATGGTTTTAACAAAATATCTTGGAGGGTGAAAGGTATTAATGTAGAGGTTAGAATCTTCTAGTAGTCTGCACATTACTAAACAAGCTGAATTAAGCACTGCAGTAGACACTCTTGTAGATTATTGTAACCATATAAATATATCAAGTATACTTTTATGCAGTCTTATAGGTTCATAGGTTAATAGGTGTTCACGAGGTTAATGACCACAAGGGCCTTTTTTAAGCCTAGCCATGCATCCCAAATCTCTGACAAGTTCTGGTACCCTTGCTAAGGGTAAGCAGGAGCTTCGGAGGTGAAACATTTACATTTACAAGCCTGGGAAATGAACCATTTACAGGCTCCCTGTGTCAATTAGAGACAAAGGTGCCAAAACAGAGATGAATTTCCTGTTCTCCATCCAATTGTCCAAGTTACACTTGAATTGGGTTAGGGAGGAACTCTGCTTCACATGGATGCCTGTTTCACAGAAGGGATAGTCTCTCAGATACATACCTGTCTCTCCAGCAGGTCATATTTACATCACAGGCAAGGTTTAAATATTTAGAATGAGTAATTTTGGTGCTGTTTGTTTTGCAGATATCCAGGACATACATTAGAGTAGGGCCTGACAACGCCTTGATTGCAAAGCATAGATCTCCCCTCAACAGTCTGTAGGAGCCAGACTACAGGGATAGGGCCGTGAGGTGATCAGAATAGGACATGTTACTTACACCCTGTACTCTTTTAGTGAGGAACCTCTTTGGATGTTCCAGTTGTTGGATATGCCTGGTTAGGTACATACCAAAGGGGGCATGATATTCATTGATGGGGGCATGATAGTCATTGATAGGTCTGATGAATGCCGAGTACAGTGGACCAATAACTTCCTTGGACCTAGATGTACAACATAGAATGATTTCCTCACTACTGTAGATACATGATGGCCAAAGGCTAGATTACATTCTATGTGTGTATCCCCAAGTCCCTGACTACTGGGTCAACTCTTAGGGGTGTGTTGTCAATATGATAGTTACCAGGGGTGGATGACTTCACCAAGGATACTATTATACATTTCTTGGCATTTAGCTTTAGTCCATGGCACTGGCACCAGTTCTTTGTCTATGACAGCCTTTGCTGGAGAACATGTGTCAGTGGGTGATTCAATGACAGCTCCTAATTTGCAATTATCTGCAACTGTAGTCAGCCAAAGGCCATTGACATTGGCCTTGACTTCAGAGAAATACATGCCAAAAATGAGCAGTCACAGGACCGATCCCTGAGGAACTCCACTTGTGACTGGCCTCTTTGTAGAGGTGGACTCCCAATTCTAACTTCCTGGGTCCTGTCAGTGAGCCAGCTGGCTATCCACCAGGTGACATAAGGGTTTGTACCTAACTTCCTAACTTTGTCAACAATGCCCGTGTAGGGAATTGTGTCAAATGTATTGGCCAGGTCAAGGTAAGCAGTGTGAACCATTTTGCCTTCAATCATTGTTTTGGTGACCTTCTCAAAGAAGTCCAACAGGTTGAGTAGCCATGACCTGCCCTTGATGAAACCAAATTGGGTTGGTTCCAGTGTTTGGAGATTTCCTATGTCATTAGTGATCATATACATGATCATTCTTTCCATGGCTTTACATAGGAGACTAGTGAGATTTATGGATCTGTAGTTTCCAGGTCTATAGATGGCCCAACTTTGTGCAGAGGGATGAATGTTGCTGTTCTCCATTCATGAGGCACGAAGCCTGTTTGTAGTCTACAGTTAAATAGCAATTCCAGAGGAACTGATAGGTAATGTTTCAAGCTATTTAGAAGGCATCCTGGGATATTGTCTGGGCCCATTGATGCAGTGTTATTGGCCTTAGAGAGAACATCAACGGAAGGTCTTGATTGTTGTTACTTATTTTTTCCAGAGATGTTATATTTTCAGTGACCTTCAGGATGAGTGAGAGTTCCAGTGATACTTTGTAGTTAAGAAATGGGGTAAATCATGGAAGGTAAAAAAGGTAGTAGTTTAGTATACAGAAACTGAGTATAACTGACAGTTACAATGGCTGAATTGTTCACACTCAGTAGAAAAGTCTGTTATATATCAATACACAAAGTACCACTGTTCTACTGAAAAACCTTTGGCAGTTGTATGGGATACCTATGAAAGGAATTCAAGAAAATTGGGAAGGTTGGCAGGATGCGTGGGCAGCTTAGCTTCGTATTTTAGCATATAGCTGTGGATGTCATGAGAGGAAGAGTGGATTCAGTAGAGAGAGAACACTTTAATATGTATACTTCATCATGCAAAGGTCATAGCCTAATGGATATAATTTATCAAATGAAAATAACAGCTGTTATTCATAAATGCATATCATAAGGTCATATGCATCTGAAATGTATTATGTCACAGACAGCCTTATAAAGTACCGTTTTACATACCATATACAATGCAAAATGCTTAACATACATATATTTTTGTGGTAAATATAGCTGCTGTGCAAATGTTTCTTTAGGCTATTTTTTGTAATGCATTAGCCTTTGCCATTGTCAGTTTAACACCTTTAACTTGGTAAATATGCAGCTATAATACAGACACATGACATTTGCTAATGGAACAGATTAAAAATGAAATAGTCTTTAAACAATCATACACAATTACAATAACATGAGAAAATACAAATCTGAACTCCCTGGAAATAATATAAACTGCAATGCATTCTTTGTTGGAATCCTTATACGCTACACAGTTATAAAAAGCACACACCTAAGTGTACACCACTCCGACTGAACAGACAAAACAGGCAGAACTCACACCTTCTTCCTCCTAATTTTAGTTTTTCTAATGATTTTCTTGCAGCTTTAAATTTCACCAGGCATTCATAAAAGGTTACCACAAAGTGCAGATTACATGTACACTTCTGAGTGACTAGAAAGACTAGAAAGCACAAAAATGGGATGGGGATATTCTTGAATATCTATTGTATACACTTAAGTGCACACTTAGTGTACGCGTTATTGAATCTGGCCCATGGTTTAAAAGACATACTTTGGAAGTTACACCTCAGAATTACATGAAATGAATTTTTAGGTTGTACCTTCAGAATGAACTGAAACCAAATAAGCCACCAGGGCTGGCCAAAACTCTTTTGGAATTTTATAAAGCTTTTCAGCATATTATGGTCCCTTATCTATAACAGTGTGTCGATACTCTGTACCACATTGGACTCTGTTGTGTTTTCACACACTGCAGTGGGAAAGGTCAAATTCTCCAATCACGACTGAAACCACAATCTCACACAGAAGAAAAAAGTAGATACACATGATAAGCTGCTTTTTGATCAATTGTACCCAATTTATTTCTGGTCGATAAAACAAACATTTGACCACTTACCAGCAAAACCATATATGCATACAGATAAATAAATAGATAAATATCAATAGATATTATATACAAATTTTTATACACATATATATATATATATATATATATATATATATATATATATATGCGCTTGTGTGCGTGTGCGTGTGCGTGTGTGTGTGTGCGTGTGTGTGTGTTTGTGTGCATGTGTGTGATTGCAAATAGGGCAATCTTAATGTGTTTACCAGAGCCTAATGGACTCCAACAAAGTTATATCCTTCGAATCATATAACAACCTTTTTTTGATGATGTGTGCGTGACCAAGTTGTTACTTGGATGATGCACTACTGGATTCAAACAGGCGAAATCTGTAAAATATTGTGGAGACACTAAAAACTGCAGAAAATTGCAACTTATTTCAGTCATCTTTCCTGATTCATACCCACAGCAGCACAATGATCAAGGTTGGGGAGAAACATGGGATTATTCCTTTCATTTTCCATTCCATTTAATTTTTATTTTCATTTTTTTTATTGTTCACTTTTGCTTTTATTTTTCAATGGATAATAATGTGTGCATACTGAAAACTTGAATAAAAAGTTGAACATGAAAATACACTTTGATAGAACTCTCATTTGATAAACATACTTGACAAAGTGTGTTTCCTTAAAAGCAGGACTCCTATTATGATTTTAAAGTAAGTTGTCAAACCACAAAAAAAAAAAAAAAATAACATTAAAGTCCTAGAAGCAGTAGGCAACAGTTTATACTTTTTTTTAAATCTCGCACTTCATTTAAATAGTGTCTTTGGTGACAGTAGTTTTATGTTAACTTTTTTTGTCCCTTAAAGTTTGCATTTACTCTAAGCTCTTCAATGTGAGTATTTTGTTTTAGGTGGGTGTGCCATACCTTAATTTGATTGGTTGGTCTAATGAAATAGAATGCATGATTTGTCATCTCACTTATATAGGCAGTACTTCTAGTGTAAGCTTTTTTGTTTTGAATGGAGGTGTGCACTATTTTACTATCCTACTGATTGGATGTTGAGTCTTAGTGATAACTGTTTTTTGTTGTATAATGTATTTTGAATTAGTCAGGCCTAAATGTTCAGTTTTTAATTTAAATTTGCTGTTTCGCTGGTCAATCTTGTATGGTCTGATGAAGTTTTTTTTATTATTATTATAAAAGCACTTACCTACCTATGCTGTATTTGTTTGATTATTCATTGGGTGTTTATTAAAGTATTATTGTGATTTTATCTTGCCATGTGTTGGTGGTTCCTGGACTTTTTTAAACAATTTGTTGGCTTCTTTTACCAGAACACCGTTAATTCTTGGGGGAAGCTCTGTTTATATTGTTTACTATCTGGTTGTCCCCCTTGTAGCATGGAGAAAGGTATTAACACCAATATCAAACTGGATTTTAATCCAGGACTGTCCATTGTGGTGAAGAATGTGGACCATTTTACTAAGTTTGTTACTTTGGACAATAATCCCTTGTTTATTCATATAGATTCATCGGCTGGAGATTGGTTTAATGAGCAGAATAAAGATATGGGTGGTTTTAGAATACGTATGAGAGACTTAGAGAATAAATGAAAAAACTGTCAGGAAGGGTCCCAAGGAACACCAAACACAAAAATGTTGAATAAAAGCAAACTTTAATGCTGAATAAATCCAACAAATCCAATAAAATCGATGAATAAATCCAGTAAAAATCGGTCATCAATTTTACTGGATTTATACATCGATTTTATTGGATTTATTGGATTTATTCAGCATTAAAGTTTGCTTTTAGTCAACATTTTTGTGTTTGGTGTTCCTTGGGACCCTTCCTGCCAGGTTTTTCATTTATTTGGTTTGTTTCTTGCCTTTGATATTTTCCCCAGACTTAGCTTCAGTTACAGCATTTGCGTTGGAAGCCTGCTTTCATTTTAAAGTAGTGTTAAGAAGGTTAAGAGTTCTAATGATGCCCACATATGGTATACGCTATCCAGAACTACTTGCCAAGTGGTGACAGCACAATCTGGAGGTAAGCTTTAATTATGTTAAGCTCTTGATAGTCTTCTTTAAACCTGTTGAATCAAAACTTTTAGAGGATGTCAAACAGCAACAGGCTTTCCTCAGTACAACTGCTCCTTCAGAAATGTATGAGGTCTATCTCAACGAGATGCTTGATGGTGTTGCTCTCTATGAAACACAGCTGTTGGCCCAAAAAAGGAAAAAGTTGAGGAGAGATGCCAGTGATGTTAAGAATGGGTGGGTTTTCTCATAGCCAAAGGGAGCGAGAGATAGTGTCACCATAGATAAATGAAATCATGTTGTGGGCACTTCTGCAGTTAGACCTACTCAAGCCTCTAATTCCAGAGAGCTATTTCCATCTACTGCTACTGCTAATCTCTCAACCAATGTATATGTAAAAGTACCATCTACAGTGGTTTCAAACAATGTCAGAAGGAAAGTACTGACAAACACAGTCAACCAGGTTTTTCCATCTCTTCCTTTACCTATACATCAGGGACCTCACAGGGAGAAGGATCATTCATCGAGCAGGGGCAGAAAGAGAAGGAAAGAGACCTTGGAATCTGGTCAACCTAAGACAATCAAGCGGATCTGGCAATCCATCTGAAGTCTACAGTTTGGAATATTTCTGAAAAGACCTTGACTGATGCCCAGATTTCAGTGCTGAGTAAAGTTTTATCCTCTATTCCTGCAGAGAGGGCCGATCTAGTTTACACTATCATTGACTTGAAATTATTTATGAGAAATGTGATGTTGAAAACCATGTGAGGTGAGAATATGAATGGTGATGTATTTAAAAAAAACAAGTATGTATATGCCTCATATGCATCCATTATTTGAGGTATTTGGTAAGCTATGCAAAAATGATCTGCTTAAAATTTTGGATTCTAATAAATGTACTTCAACATTCAATAATCTCATCCAAGAGGGGCGTTCAGCCCTCACTCAGTTGCAAATGATACAGACACTATAATTAAGTCAGCTGATAAGGGGGGAGTTCTATAGTTATGTCAGACCATGCCTTTTATGATGTAATTAGATAGATCAGCCTATGAGGTAGTTGACTTCCCTCAAGTAGAGAGTATGATCTATTTTGTGTCTAGAATAACTCAGGATTGTTTGTTGAGTCAGGTCATTACATTAGACAAAATGTTTGCATTTTATTTGTGTCATTATATTAGAACTCTAATTTTTTAACAGTTGATTATCCATTAGTGCCAGTTTTTCAGGGTCTCCCTAAAATTCGCAAGTACCCTAAATGTCCACACTTTAGACCAATTGTTTCTGGGAAAGGATGGCTAACAATGCTGTTCTCTATTTATGTGGACAAAGAACTAAGGTTGGCCCTTGATCAGTACCATACTGTTCTTAAAGACTCTAAGCAGTTTTTAAGAAAATTGTTTTCTTTTGTGGCCAGCGATGAGCTATCACCCCAATGTCTGACGGTAGCACTTGATGTGGCATAATTATTAACTGTTATTCCTAACTGGAGGGGATAGAAATGTTAAGGAGGCTTTTGACCACATACAGTCAGCTAGACATTAGGCAGATTGATTTGATTTGTCTATTTATAGAAATTGTCCTTGAGACTAACATTTTTCTCTTTAATCAGACTTATTATTTACAAAGAACTGCCGTAGCTATGGGCACTTTTTGTGCCAATAGCTACACCAACATGGTCCTGGCTCAATGGAAAAGCACTTATGTGCTCAGTTCCAACTGCTTTGAGTCTAGCATCAAGTTCTATTGTCATTTTATAGGCAATATTTATTTGATATGGAATGGTCTGACTGAAGGGATTTGTGGATTATGTACACACCAATAAGTTGTTTTTAAAATTCACTATGAATTATTCATTTGACACCATTGAGTTTTTGGATAATAGGTTACCTGATTTGTCCTTTACTACTGGACTTTAGAGGAAATTTTGTAGAAGCAAGACACAGAAGAAGTATGTACACCAACAGCATGTCTTTGACAATGTCTTGAAGGGTAAGACATGCATGTTTCTAGGTTAAATAAATGTGATGTTGATTTTAAGAGAGATTTGGAATGTCTCCAATCAGAATTTTTAGAAAGGGGCTACACACACACACACACACACACACACACACACACACACACACACTGAGATTGCGCAAGCCCATAAAAATTTGGCAGGGTTACGAAAAGTAGTGCTAAACCCTATTTTTCTGCACCAACAAATTTAAGCCTAGCTCCTAATAGAACATCCAGTGAAAATATTCCTTTTTCTCTGTTTTATATGACTGCGGTTAAACTGATTATTGAAGTTTTTACAAAACATTGGCCCATTTTAATGACCAATGATAAGCTCAAACAGGTAGTGGGGCACAAAACACAATTTAGATTTAAGAATAGAAAGTCCAAGAAAAGATTGGTTTGTTACAGACATAAAAAGACTGTTCAAAGCATTACAAATGATCACGTAAGTACTAGGATCTGTCAGAAATGTAGTTTTTGTATTTATATAGATATGAGCAGGTCTTTTTTCCATCCTGACACTAATACCCACTATAGGTTTAATGTGTCAGCAGATTGCAAGACTAGGGAGGTAATAAAACTAGCTCACTATGTGATCTGTAGATCGTTCTATGTGGGCAAAACAATTAGAATGTTTTTAGAGAGGATTAGGGGACATTTATACAAGATCCGCACTCGTCATGAAACTAATGCTTTAGCCAAGCATGTAAATGAGTGTGGCTCTTCTCATGAGTTTAGACTTTTAGCTATAGAAAAGCTTGAAAAAGATCTATGGGCAGGTTTTAAAAATAGTATGGAGAAACTAGAGTTAAGATGGATTATTAAACTCCATATGGATAGGGGGCTAGATCTAAATGGTAAGATTCCGCTGAAATCTATTCTTAAATCTCACACTTTTTTAAATAGGGCCTTTGGTGACAGTAGTTTTATGTAAATGTTTTTATCCCTTAGGATTCGTATTTACTCTAAGCTCTTCAGTATGAGTATTTTGTTTAAAGTGGGCGTACCGTAACTTAATTTGATTGGTTGATCTAATGAAATACAATACATCATTTGTTGTCTCACCTATGTAGGCAGGACTTCTAGCAAAAGCCTTTTTGTTTGGAATGGGGAGTGTGCACTATTTTACTATCCTACTGATTGGATGTGGAGTCTTAGTGATGATTGTTTTTTATTTATTTATTTATTTAACATTTGTTGGCCGGGAATGTCCAACTAGGACAGAGCCTACTTTCAGCGGAGGCCCGGGGAGAAATGCTCCAGGTGCATGTCTTTGGAATGTGGGAAGAAACTGGAGTACCTGGAGGAAACCCATGTGAATGCAGGGAGGACTTGCAGACTCTGCACAGAAGGCACCCCAGCCGAGAATCGAACAGGAAAACCTTTTGCTGTGAGGTGACAATGTTATCCGATGCACCACTGTGCCACACAGTTTTATTGTATAATATATTTCTGAATGGTCAAGTCTAAATGTGATTGTTCAGTTTTAATTTAAATATGTTGGTTCTGTGGTCAGTGTTGTATGTTCTGATGAAGCAATTTTTTTTATCACAAAAGTGCTTACCTACCTATGCTGTATTTGCTTGTTTATTCATCACATATTGCCATGTGTCAGTGGTTCCTGGATGTTTTTAAACAATGTCTTGGCTTATTTTAGCAGAACACCATTAATTCTTGGGGAAAGCTGTGTTTATTTTGTTCAGCAGTTTAAACTTTGACAATGATGTATCTAGGAAAGTAAGGAAAGCATATTTTGTAGCGCAGCTAATTCTAATGGCATGTCTACTAACATCCAGATGATCACTGCACCACAGTATATTGCACATTCATTATGGAAGACAGTGCTGTGTTTCTATTTTTTTGATGATGCCACGTGAAAGAATCTGAAAAGGTACAATGATTCCTCACTAGAAAAATCATAGAGTTGGAAGATATGAAATGTGGAAAGACTTTCGAAACTGTCATGTTTCTTATAAGGTGATCTCTACCTAGTTTGTAAGTTATATCTTACTCAGCTATATTTGAAATTAGCCTGAAACACATCACTCAGGGAGCAAACACTAAATTAGGAAACTTAACAGTAAGAATATATCAATAACAGAAATAAATCATGAGAGAGGGGTTGCTACAGACAAGTTACATTTCACTTTCAAGGCTGTGGACTAATAACTCTCTTGCAATCAGGTAAAGTTGGTCATTAACTTCCTTAAAAAGTTTGATATGGATACACAACCATGGGTTTGTGGTTAGTGAGCTTCACAAAGGCAAGCGAATTATAGTCATCAAATCACCCTTCATTAAGTATCACGTCATGAAGCATTGTTAGATGAAACTGCATTTTGCCAAAATTGAATAAACAAAGAAATAAGGGTTTACTTTTACAGACAGGATCATATATACCCACAAAGTATTTTTGAAATGAACAAATTCATTAAACCCCCTTAATTCAGGCAGGGTACCCCCTGAATTTGCACGTTATTATAACCAACTTCAAAGTCATTGCATCTTCAAGAAACTTAACAAGTCAGGCATGATGAATTATGATTTGAAGAACCTGACCTTAACAGATAGTATCTTTCTTTGAAAAGAGTCCCCTACACTTAGCATCCATGACCATCTTTTCTCTATTGTTATTTTCTCACTGGGTGCACCCTTTTCACTTCCCCTTGACAATGCAGTCCATCCAGATTATATCCTTCCCTTTTCTTCTGCCCCTGCTGTATACATGTCCAACTGCTTAAGTATCACTTTGGTCACCAGAAGCCTCAGTCCTTGTAGCATTTTGATAACTGTTCACTGGTTTCTTATACCAGCCTAATGTTTAAACTTACTTACAGCCACAAGAGCTAGGTTCAGTATACCATCTATGTCATACCAGTGTTCACATGCTAGAATGATCTTTGGAGTTAACCCCCAAGACTATGCACCCAGAATGCGACTAACATTTGCTGTTGCCATTTATTACTGCATATCATGATCCAGCTTAGGGCAGATTAGAAATCCCATATCTGATTCCTCATCTACACTAACCAATACCCAGATTTCCCCCCCTCATACTAAAGAGCATAATCTTATAATGTTTCCCATGGGAGCCTTGTTATCATCCAACTTGCATCTCATAGCAAGTTTTTCCCTAGAACACAGATCATGCATCAGTGTTTACTGCACCAGTCACAGTCTCACAGCATATTCAGTAAACCTGTCTGCAACACAAGCACAATATGTGACTCATGCATGCAAAAGGAGACCTGTCTCTGTATGAACTTTACAGCACTCCATTCTCGACTGCCTTTTATGTTTTGGCAGTTCCTTCTTCTAGAGATATGCTTGGCTTCAAATCAGTTAGCCAGTTTCCCATCCATTTTATGCACCTGTTTAATTAATGACAATCTTCAATTTTTTAGGCATGTGTTTGTCAGCTGTACTAGAACAAAAATAAATAAATAACTAAATAATTGCTAGAAGTACATAAATCTACCACACACTCCTAACAGTAACCGGAGCTCATTTTTAAGTAGAAAAATAATTATGTTTAGTTAAATGTAATATTATCTAGAAGAGCTGAACCATTTAGGCACAGAGTGGGGACAACTGAATTACAAACAGCATTAAACAATGCTTATATATGTACAAATATATATATATATATATATATATATATATATATATATATATATACGTGTGTGTGTGTGCGTGTATATATATATATATATATATATATATATATATATATATATACACATTCCCTTGCCTGCAAGGATGACCCCCAAATGTTCACTGTGGTTAGCTAAGTAGTTTACTCAGATTATAAGTGGAGTCCATGGGAATCACAGCCCTGCCTTCAGAATATAACCCATTTATCACGTATGGATTATCCAAACATACTATACCATATATAAAATGGACTCCATTGTTCAATATTACTTGCTGTAGAATACTAAACCAGTCATTCAGGGGACACAGAAATATATCTTAGCATTTAAAACAATGGATATTCATAAATATACAAACAATACATAGCAAAGACAAAAAGACAGACAGAAACACAAACACACAGAAATACACATGTGCAATAAAGGTACATAGACACACACACACACACACACACACACACACACACACACACACACACACACACACACACACACACACACACACACACACACACTCCTCATCTACGCTAACCAATGCCCAAATTTTCCCCCCTCATACTGAAGAGCATAATCTAATAATGTTTCGCATGGGAGCCTTGTTATCAACCAATTTGCATCTCATAACAAGTTTTTCCTTAGAGCACAGATCATGCATCAGTGTTCACTGCACCAGTCACAGTCTCACAGCATATTCAGTGAACCTGTCTCCAACACAAGCACAACATGTGACTCATGCATGCAAAAGGGGACCTGTCTCTGTATGAAGTTTCCAGCACTCCATTCTCAACTGCCTTTTATGTTCTTTCAGTTCCTTCTTCTAGAGATATGCTTGGCTTCAAATCAGTTAGCCATTCCCCTGCCTGCAAGGATGAACCCAAAGGTTCGCTGTGGTTAGCTAAGTAGTTTACTCAGATTATTTAAGTGGAGTCCATGGGAATCACAGCCCTGCCTTCAAAATATAACCCATTTATCACGTATGGATTATCCAAACATACTATACCATATATAAAATGGACTCCATTGTTCAATATTACTTGCTGTAGAATATCAAACCAGTCATTCAGGGGACATAGAAATATATCTTAGCATTTAAAACAATGGATATTCATAAATACACAAACAACATAGCAAAGACAAAAAGACAGGCAGAAACACAAACACAAACTCACAGAAATACATATGTGCAATAAAGGTACATACGCACACATGGGCACACACACTCACACACACACACACACACACACACACACACACACACACACACACACACACACACACACACACCTTTAGTATATTGCAACAAATGCATAAAGTTATGAAAGTAACCTACCTCTGAATGGCTTGAACTTGTTCTCCAAATCAAACACCTGTCTGCCCAGCCTAGACAGGTCTATCCGTAGATCAGGACATATGGTGTACTCCTCCAGAGTTTTACTGATCTGAAAGATCTTATCAGTGACAGAATCAGGGGTAGGGCCTGAAATACAAAAATGTAGTTTGTACAGAAATTAAGTCTTTCTTATC
The DNA here is from genome assembly GCF_019279795.1 of Protopterus annectens. Classification (NCBI taxonomy): domain Eukaryota; kingdom Metazoa; phylum Chordata; order Ceratodontiformes; family Protopteridae; genus Protopterus; species Protopterus annectens. The sequence goes on from NC_056730.1 coordinate 1,112,643,960, forward strand.
CAGGTCATAGTCATAGTATCCATATTTAAACTAGAATCAAATTGCTTTGGAATAAAGAGCAGTAATATAACACTCCAAGCAATGTTGAGTTATAAGCTTTACTTTTAATGATTGATCGTAATATATTCTAATAAAAATGGTTCCTGAATAACCAATAAAGACTATTTCTTAGTGACATCCATGTCCATGCACACACACACACACACACACACACACACACACACACACACACACACACACACACACACACACACACACAGACACACAAACACCGTTGAGTATATTGCAACACAAACTCACTCACTCACTCACGAGCTCACATGTTTGTAGACACACACATCTACATATGCAAACAAACACACAAAGTGAAGCCTACGCCCAGCATCAATGCCCAAAATATTGTTTCTGTTATATACCTGAAGCTTTTAATTTGTATACCATTTTACTTTCAAAAACATTGCTTAATTTATTAACAGCCTTTCCTCACTAACATACATTTTTATATTTTAGGTCATGTTGTGATTATGTTGTTTTTTTTATACCTGTAGGATTGTTGATATTTTTATTCTTTCTTAGTTAGTACTCCCTATATTAATAGTGACAAAATAAAATGACTTTACTTGTTGTTTAAAAGCATTAACAAAATATCCAGTCTCCATGGAAAAGCAGCAGCAACATTCTGAGAAGCAGAACACACAACAACAACTGAAATAAAACAGGAATGAAAAGGTAAATGAGCTTGTGTGGGCAAGTTGTGATACGTAACTGCATCACCGAGTTAATGCGATTTCATACATGTGGCATGATGAAACTGCATTACAGAAGCACACACAAAATCTACTACATCTGCTTTCTTCTGCTGAAATCTCTCTGTTCAAATATAATTTTAGTACAGGAAATGTTAACAAACAGAGGCATGTGGTTAATGGTGCCGCATTAATATCTAATAAAACATTAAGTATCTCATAAACTCTTCTAACTAGGAAGGCCTGTGTAGATTCCGAGGCCCTCAACGAAAGCAGAATGTTCTTGTTATTAATGAGAAAGGGTTGCACTGTTATCTAACATTGTCTCTAAAGTGTTTAAAGTATGCCTTTCTGAAAGAAATTGCCTAGCTGTGGGTGACATAAATAACTCCGGAGGTATCAAAGAGCCACCTTGCATACCTCAACTTCTTAGCACAAGAAATCTGGACAAAGCCAAAAATAATGAGGGGGGGGGGGGCAAAGGCCTAAAAATATGAACAGATTTTAAATATTCTTCTTATAAATTAGAATGTTGCTGAATAAAAGGTTTTGTGTTAGTATACATGTCCTGAATATGAAGTCTGAAATTCAAACATCTGTCACTATATAGTGACTTCAATGCTCAATGATTTGCTATAAAACCACAAATTTTATGAGGAACAAATCAAAAATATGAGTAAAAAATCTGGACATTCTCTGAAAATCTGGACAGCTGGAAGGTATATGCCATGTTTTATAAGTTACCGGGTATTATTTCCTAAATGGTAGTTTCCGCACATACATCTGATACTGGTAGTAACAAACAAGTTGGAATCTCTGAATTTCTCACTTGAACCTTCTGTTCCCTTTTCTGGTTCACAGATGTGATCTGTCACCAGGAATATAGTGCTTGTTTGATTATGCCCTCTCTTAGACAAAGTAAACTAAAGACTCAAAAAGTCATACCGACAAACCATTCAGTAAAAACTACAAGAAAAACCCAACCAAGATAGAGTTTTCACTGTGTGATACCTCAAACCTCCTTTAATGGAAACCCATGCCCTTTTGCAGATGCCTTAATATTTATGGGCATTAACTGGTTCATAGGTATGTACTAGGCTATTGGCCCTAGGGCCTATATAAGCCTAGCCAAAAAGGCACCCTGGCTTTCGCCAACCAAGAAAATGATTTTCCTGTGCCCGTGTTGAGCAGAGCCACAGACGTGATCCCCGGGGTGAATTTCCTATCTCCCATCCAATCATCAAGATTTTTCTTGAAGAGTGCTAATGAGGAGCTTTGTTTGATATAGATAGGTAGTTTGTTCCAGAGTATGGGAAGTCTCTGGGACAGGAATCTATCCCTCCAGCATATTCTGTTTATTGTGGTGGCAAGGTTTAGGTCCCTAGAGCATGTAGCTCAGAGGGATTGGGATTTCTTTAAGTGGAGCATGTCCAACGGGTCTGGCTTTGACATGGCTTTGTATGTTAGGCAGAGATCGCCTCTGCATAGGTGATATGCGACAGAGTAAAGCTGGAGTTTTTTGAGATGGTCTGCGTAGGGCATCTGTTTGAGCCCAGTAATCCTCTTTGTGAGGTATTTCTGCAGCCTTTCTAGTTGTTGTAGATGTCTTCTGAGGTACATACCAAAAGGGGCGTTGTACTCTATAATGGGTCTAATGAGTGATGAGTAGAGGGGAACGATGACCTCTTTTTTCCTGGATGAGAAACCTTTTGTGATGAGGTTTGCCACATAGAAGGATTTCCTGACTACTTTGGTGATGTGATTATCAAAGGAGAGGCTACTATCCACCTGTGTCCCAAGGTCTCTTATCACACTTTTGGTGTTAAGTAGACTACCGCCTATGTGATAGTTCATGGGTACAGAGTTTTTACCAAAACGGGATGACAATGCACTTTTTGGCATTGAGCTTGAAGCCATGGCTTTGACACCAAGCATCTATCTAAGTGAGGCCCTTTTGTAGGATGTCCACATCATTAGGAGTTTCGATTATGGCTCCTAGTTTGCAGTCATCTGTGAACTTCATTAGCTGAAAACCTTCTGTGTTAGCCTGTACTTCTGAGAAGTAGATATCAAACAGGAGAGGACCCAGAACTGAATCCTGTGGTACTCCACTTGTCACTGGTCTGAAGTCGGATTTGGAGTTTGCTACTTTCACAGTGTGGGTTCTGCCAGTGAGCCAGTTGGCAACCCATCTTGTGACATAGGGATTTATACCTAGTTTAGTGAGTTTATCTATAATTCCAGAGTTGGGGGTGGTGTCAAAAGCCTTGGTGAGATCTAGATAGGCTGTGTGAACCAACCTACCCTCATCTATGGCTTTGGTGACCACTTCAAAGTGATCTGCCTTTTACAAACCTGAACTGGGTGAGGTCCAGAATTTGGAGATTACCTATGTCATTGTTTATAAGTTCCATGATGATACGTTCTATAGTCTTGCAGACCAGGCTTATCAGGCTAATGGGGAGGTAGTTCCCGGGGTCTGTGGTGGCTCCCCCTTTGTGGAGTGGGATAACAGTCGCTGTGCACCATTCAGTGGGCACAAAGACTGAGGTGAGGCTATGATTGAACATGGTACTTAGGTGGGGTGCAAGTTTGTTCTGTAGTTCATGTAGAACGCAGCCTGGGATGTTGTCAGGTCCCATGGATGCTGTGTTCTTGGCTTTGGAGATTGTGATTTTTACCTGTGCAGCCGTGATGGGTTCAAAGACTCTGTGTTTCTGAAGTATAGACAAACGTTCCACTTTTGCTGTACTGATGAGGTGATTAAAAAGGTTGAAACATGCATGTCCGCAGCTAGTGGTGTTTGGGTTTATTGGCCTGAAAGTAACCATAAAGACTTAAAAAGTAAAAAAGTCACTGACATTCGGAAGCCATGTACCTGAAATACTTGATATGCTTAAGTGGTCATTCACATATATTCCATGGGCCTCCACATAAAGTGCACCTCTGGATGCAAAATTGGTCAAATTAGTGCCTTTATCAGAAATCTGCTTCTGAAACCAATGTAGTCTTTGGATTTTTGTTTACAAATCTAGTAGAAACAAATCAAACATGGACACCAGCCTTCATGACATATGCTTATCTACAGGAGACAAAGACCATTTCATGTGATGTATACCATACCATGGAGATGAACAAAAACCATGGCAGATTTGTTAAACCCGTTGCCGCCTGAGGAGTAATTCCACAGTTAAAGATGAAGCACAACCATCTGTTTCTAGTCTCATCTATAATTTTTCCTCAAAGTCTGCATAGCCCTATCTGTCAGCCTATTACATAACACAAAAACTCATGTAGTAGTTGCATGACAAATTGCACGTCCCTTTATAAAGTCTGTGTATACTGCACCCATGAAACATGATCCATTATCAGACACTAGCATTTCTGGAATACAGCATATATTAAAACTTTGTCTATTTTTTTTACAGTGGTTTTTTTGAGAAACAGAGTTCATGCCATTCATTGCCATCTACATGGAGCCTTTTCAAACACAAAGACATTTTCCAAAAACAGCATCATCACATGTCTCCAAGACCATTGCTATTGAAGCCACCCCTGAGTACATTCAGTAGTGATTTAACAAATCCCACATCTTTACTTATTTCTGTACATTTAGATTACTACCAAACAAATGATATGGCTAAGTCTTTCTTTCTGGACAGTTCAGGATGAGTTTGATGCAACTTTTTCAATATAATCTGGTAGAGAGTCTATGTCTTTAGACCCCACAGATCACCATCACATTTAACATTTATTATCATCATTTCTGCTACTCTGAGCACTAAACTACTCTCTGTCCCCTGTCATTTGGCGCACTGAGTACCTATGCTCAGGCTAAGTCATCAGATGATGTCAGGCACAGCACAGTATGCCTTTTCAGCTGTCCCCTTGTTACTTTCTACATCTGATTCACATCCTGTGACCTGCCCTACCACATCAAACCAGACTTGATAACCCTAACTATTTTATGTCAGATTCATGTTGAATGATCATCTCCCCTTTTAGCAAATGCCAGCAATCACACTACAAATCACTGGTGTACCTGTCAGTGTTCTTCAGAGTAAGGCTTTTTTTCCAGGGGGGAAGCCCCCCTGCAGACACTCCACACATGCCCCCAGACTTAAATATACCTTATCTGAGGTTACACACTAGTAGAGAAAAGTGAATAGAATAGCCACTGTCACACAAAGTCACTTCAATGAGTTGTTTTCAAATTACTGGCAGTTGCTGAAAGTATACTCATCTCAATGATGTTCCCTTTTATGTCCTTCTGTAACCCTCATCTCTGACTCCCTCATGTTTTTCCTGCTTTGTTTAGAAATCAGGACCCCACTATTTGAGAAGCTGTTCTCTGAATTTGTTTCAGATTATCTTTCTATTCCCCCTTCTTTCTTTTTACCTGTTAATTATATTTACACAGACTTTGATTTATTGATTGCTAATTCTTCAAGAAAGATGTTTTACTTACAGGATAAGAAAAAGAAAAGAACTTCTGATCTGTAATAATACCAAGAACATTGGTAATGGTACTCTGTATTAACAGTAGATCAGTGGAGCAATATAGTTTTCACTTCCGTCCATCCAATGTAAGTAATTGGACTGTCTGTGCTGGATTCACTGTGTCCATATTTACTTGCTGTAACTGTATAAAAGGCACGCTCTGTCCTTAGCTTCCATCACACTGAAAAGTTTGATTATCTGAAGTCGTAATTGTAATTTCATTTTGCCCTTCACTGATAAGCACATTACTCCTAATTTGTCCCTAAATTGTCTCTTTTACGTCTGGTCCATATATGTCTTGTGCAGTATTCCTTTGTTTTTCTCTTCAGAAGTACCTTTCTGGGCTTCGTACATATTTCATATAATATGCAATGTTAGGTGAGGAAAACATTGCAACCCCAAGAATCATGTGGACCAACCCCTTTTTATCAGCCTTCGATTTGCAGGTCTTCATTCATTTTTTAGAAGTTTTTGGGGACCCTAGGGCCGTTCATACTCCCATATTCTTGTATCTTTCCTGGTTTGTGATTGTCATTTCCTCCAACTTCTAATTTGCTTAAGTGGAACAAAGAAACTGACACTTGTCCATATTTCGTTATTTATATCCACCTGATTTAACTGTCATGTTTTTTGATTCCCCTCCTTTTGCTCTTGTGACATATTTATTTATTTATTTACTTATCTATTTGACATTTTCAGCAGAGACCTGGGGAGAAAAGCTCCACATATAATACACAGCAAATACAGTATAATCCAATACAACACAAATGACATGAGAAATACTATACAAAAATAAACTGAAAGAACATATACTGTGTTACAAGATGTTACAAGATATACCACACATCTAGGCAATTCTATAGAGTTAAAACATTATAGACAATTACAGTCTTTTTCTCTTTCCACCTATACATTATTATTATGTTCAACTATGTATATTTTCTGGACCTCTCCCACTCACAGTCCCACCCACAAACCTGTTCTGCAAATCAGACTGATTCTATGAGAGGTGCTCCTCCTCATGGCAGCTATAAATTATCATGTAGCAATTAATTCTCTGATGGTATACTGAGCTTTGTTGTCCAGCTGTACAGAAGGTACAGACAACCATAAAAGTAAGCAGTATTTTAGTATAAAAAGGTGACTGTACATAAGTGAAGAAAATAAAGTGTGCCTCATGGCTGTAGATGGTGTCATGTAATATTTGTGTATCAAAGAAAAAATGTGGCACTGAGGCAATTAAATATTTGGGTTAAAATTGCACTGTCAATCAGCATACCTCTCAACTTCTTACCGCAAAAAATCTGGACAAAGCAAAAATAATTGGGGGACAACCACCTGAAAATAGGGACAGACTTTAAATACTCTTTTTGTAAACTTTGAAAGTGGCTACAAAAATTGGCTTTGTGTTAGCATGCATTTTCTGAAGGATATGAGCTCTTTAACTCAAATGTCTCTCATTACTTAGAGACTTCAACCCTCTGTGATTTGCCAGAAAATCACACATTATATGAGGAACAAGGCATAAATATGAAGCAAAAATCTAGACAGTTGAGAGGTATGCCAGTCAGTCAGCATCTCCTATGATGCCCCTTAATAGCTTACACCCAGAGTGGTTGGCCCCTTCACTCTATTCTAGCTACTCTATTGGGAATTATAGTGCATTAGGCAAGTTCACACATTGTGTACTTTTGTGCACTTGTATCTGTGGGCATGCCACTGCATGCTTCATAATGAATTCATCAGACAAAATTCAGTTTTGACACTGGGCATTACTTCTATCAGAATTTGCGACATTGGCCTCCTCTTATGAATTTTGCATGACACTTAAAACTGTTGAACTCCATCTTAAAGGCTGATATGACCCACACTGCATAAAATTACTTTTCACTGTGAAAATACATAGCATCAGTGTCATGAATGAAAAGGAAGGTTCCATCACCAGCAAGCTGAACACCTCTACCCAAGATGTTTATAAATGGAGAGAGGATTTATGAGAGCTTCATAAAACAAAATGCAGCAAACTATTCTACATCATTCATAGCTGACACACTATAAGAGAAAATAAATTACTAATCTAGGGAAGGTTGAAATCATGACAAAACGGATGCTGTGTATTTTTGAGGGGAGGGGAGGTCTGCAATTACAATTACCAGCTGGGATACAGAAGATGACAATGACTATTATTTCCATCAAAGGGATGGTTTTCTTCATTTCAGATGTGGTAATCTGAAAGTATTTGGGCTAAGACTAAAGGTATCAATGAATAACTAGTCAGCACCCCAAGATCAGTGTTTTATATTAGTCTGTGGATTTGTACAAATGGCGTGGCATCTGTGGTGATCTTATAAAAAAGAGAATTAGTTTGTTGATACGCCTTATAAAAATGTGTTTAATGTCTGCATGTTTTGTTTTTCTCACATTGTCTCCACTGAAAATGGGTCTGCTCCTGTCAGCCTTTCCTAATAAATAAATGCAACACATAGTTATTTATGTATATACACCTACATACTTACATAAATGTATGAGCTAATGGTGTGGGATTTAGGATTCATCAGGAAAACTAGCATCTTGGTGAGAAGGTAGGTGAGGGAAGGGCATACATAAAAACATAGAAATGGCAGCTGCAATTCAGCTCTAGAAGGGTTCTTTTTGTTAAGGTATGAGTCACTTACTGCAGGGACTGGCATCTACAGACATCCCAAATTCTGAAGCTTGACTTGACAGGGACATGGTTTTTACTGCTATGCATACATTTGAATTGGGAAATGGTATTAAAACTGGAAGGATATGAAAGGAAAAAGCATACTAAAGCTAAAACAGGAATGTATGGCAGTTGTGGTTTTAGGCCATAAGGAATGGTGTTCCTTACTTTGGATATGGGACACTGATCTAGTCAGCAACTGCCAATGGGATGGTTTGCAATGGGAATTGGATGTATCCAATGTCATTAAGTAGCTTATCTGAGGCAGAGTGATAGACTGAAAAGAAAGAAAGACAGTGTATAAAGACTTTGTCAGTGTTTTACTTTCAGGTCATTGAATAAACTAGTCCCCATTTGGTATTTTATTCAAGGAATCAGGATAACAAACTAGTTTTGCTGAGCACATCATTTGGCATCTTGCAGACAGATGCACCAGAACATGTGCTCAGTGGAGAGAACTGTCAAATCAGCATGCCACTACATGCCACCGAAAGAAAAGTTTCAAAATATGTTACTCTTAGAAAGACAGTGAAATGCAAATAACACAAATAAGTCCAGCTGCATTATAAAAAAACAGTCTGCTGATGTCTCCAAAAGACAGAAAGAGTGCTAAACACTTATTACATATACAATACCATGTGGCACACAAGGGTAGTAAATATAAAAAAAAATAATAATCATAAGTAATAACTGCATACATCATTTACAAAATAGAAATATAATTCTGACTTCTGACGAACAAACAAATTTCCTGGAATCTGATTATGAGTATGTAGGCTCAGCATTATGTATGTTTTTAGCAGGCAGACATGGTTGAAATGGAGTACTGTCCAGGACCAGTTCTAGACAGCTTGGTTCCATCACAAAACCTGGAAAAAGTGTTCCATCCTCGCAAAGTCCTTTACAATTAATGCTACTTGAGGGCAACGGCTCCTCATTTTTCCAGGGTGACTGCCCCCTAAACTTAATCTAGAAATAACAGTAGTCTTGGCAGCCATCACTCAGTTTCTGAGGGTGACTGCGCCTCTAAATCTAATCCAGAAATAACTTTGGTCTTAGCAACCATCACTCAGTTTCCCAAGGTGACTGCCCCCTAAATCTAATCTAGAAATAACCTTGGTCATGGCAATTGTCACTCAGTTTCCCAGGTAGATTGCCACTCTAAACCTAATCTAGAAATAACCTTAGTCTTGGCAACCATCAGTTTCCCAGGATGACTGCCCCCTTAAATCTAATCTAGAAATAACCTCGGTCTTGGCAACAATTACTCAGTTTCCCAGGGTGACTGCCCCCTAAATCTAACCTAGAAAAACCTTGGTTTTGACAATTGTCACTCAGTTTCCCAGGGTGACTGCCCCCTAAATGTAATCTAGAGATAACCTTGATCTTGTAATACTATGTGAGAAAAGAAATGTGCAGTAAGTGACAACTAACTTATTCAATGGCCTGAAGTGGTGACAGGGCAAGCCTTGGGCCACATGACTTGCCTATCTCACTAAATATTGTGAAGATGAAACAATGTACTGAATTCTTGCTCCAATGGTGTAATGTGGGGAACATACCTTTTAACAGTCCAGATTTTCACTGAATGTTCAGATTTTTTGCAAAATATATTTTGGTCTGTTCCTCATCAAGGCATTTGAGTTTCAGATTTCATATCTTTAAGAAAATGTACGCTAACACAAAAAACCTGTCATTTTTACAAATTTCTAAGTATAATAGAGTGGGTCTATATTAGATCAGCCAACGCTTAAACAAGTGAATGCTGATTGATCGACCTTATTTCAGCGAATGTTAAAAATATCGAAGCAACAGAAACTCAAATTTTTTCCTAGGGAAAGAATTTGGTTGTCCGTTTCTGTTGCTTTGGTATTTTCAGTGCTGTGGTGGAAAGTTATGGGTCGGATTCAGGTAAGTGTGCGATTGTGTGGATGTGAGTGTTAGGGTAGGTTAGGAGAGTTAGGGTTCGGTTTAGGTATGTGTGCGACTGTGTGGATGTGAGGGTTAGGGTGGGTTTAGGTGAGTTAGGGTTAGGGAGTGGGTGAGGTGAGTGTGCGATAGTGACGGACCTTAGGGTTAGGATTTGGGTTAAGGTAAGTGGATAGTTAGTGGTGTGTGCTTAGTTTAGTGTAGGGTTAGGTGTCAGATTTTAGGTGTATGTGTGTAGATTTCTGTTTGTTTGGTGTGCTTGTGTTGTGTGTATGTGTTTTGGATCAGCAATTTTTTTCCCTAGGGAAAAAAATCACTGATCTGACAGTTTGAGATTGTAAGCTTTCGCTTACATAAGGTTGATCAATCAGCGTTCGCTTTTTTAAGTGTTTGCTGATCTAATATAGACCCTAATAGAGCAATGTAAAAAGTATGTCCCTATTTTGGGACATTTGTCATCACATTATTTTAAACTTTGCTTTTCTGAGCAAAGAGGTTGAGTGCTGTGTAAGACAAATATCTTTAGCTTGAAAAAAGACATCTGCAATGTAACAATGGCAAAGATCCCTTAAGGAAAACACTGGAATGTCTGAAATATTTGGAAGAGAGAGAGAAAGCACAGCCAAATCAAACAGGAACCTGCCTGCATATAATGACCACCTGAGTCACAAAGTGATGTGATTTCCCCGTCTTTGTTAATAATGGTACATTTTACATACAGCCTATTCTCACTATTAATGGTAGATAACATTTTACTTACGGCTAATTCTCCCTATTAATGCAAGATAACATTTTACTTACAGCTCATTCTCCCTATTAATGCTAGATAACATTTTGCTTACAGCTCATTCCCCCTATTAATGCTAGGTAACATTTTACTTACAGCTCATTCTCCCTATTAATGCTAGATAACATTTTGCTTACAACTCATTCTCCATAGTAATGCTAGATAACATTTTACTTACAGGGCATTCCACTATAGTATCTTAATCTGCTCTGTTTCCTCCATCTCAAAAAAAAAAAAAAAAAAAAAAATTTGCACTTCATCTGCCTTACTGTATTTGTGTTTCTTCCTACTTTATTACCTTATTTTGCTTTTGCCTCTTTTAAAAGTACTCAATTAAATGTATTCTGCTGCCTTTATTACTGCTTGTTAGTAGCCTGATTAAATTGTAACTGTTATTCTAAGGCCCTTGGTTTAAACACTTGGGGTTCAAACCAGTTGTTTTACATTAGGAAGGTTTGTGGTCTGCACTGTTGTGGCAGGACAGGTAGCGTACATCCTTCTAAGTTGGGAACTGCTGATTGAAGGCTCAGTGTCTGTTATTCTAAAAGTGTATTAGTTCTAGGTTAAGGACTTAGGCTTCAAGCCAGTTATTTTACATTAAGAAGGTTTGTGGTCTGCACTCTTGTGGGAGGAGAGGCTAGATTCTGCCCTTCTGAGCTGGGAATTTCTGATTAAAGGCTTATTGCGCATGCTTACTGGAACTGTTTCTTTCTGAAATCGGTACGCCTTGTTTGCTGTAGCATAGACTAGATTCAGGCCGGCTGGATCTAGGTTTGTGTGTATGAATTGTGCACTGACCCAGGCCGTCTTTTTGGAGAAGGTTTCTCTGTACCCTAGTGGCAGGATTGTGCAGTTAGAACTTGTCTGATTGAAGACTGCTGGAACAGAGCTCAGTTTTAAGCTTTTTAACTGGTCAATTGGGTAAAGTGTTGTTTTGATTGTATCTGCTCTATTTTCTGGAAATATATATATATATATATATATATATATATATATATATATATATATATATATATATATATATACTTCTTTCTCACCTTTCTGAACTAGTATAGCCCAGTTTTCATGTTATTGCTGAATCCAGGGTTTTGTTACAAGTTTCTGCGTTGCCATACCTTACTTGGATAGAAGGATGTTTCTCTGTTCAACTGTGAGAGAGGGGAGCTTTGAGCAGGCTATCTGTGCCTGGAGGAGTGGTTTCAGCCCAGATGTTGGTAGTTTATTGACCTTTTTGGGATAATTTTGATTGTATCTGCTCTATTTTCTGAAAACAAATTATATACTTGTTTCCCACCTTTCTGAACTAGTATAGTCCAGTTTTCAGGTTATTGCTGAATCCAGGGCTGTGTTACAAGTTTTTTTGTTGCCATTACCTTACTTGGATAGAAGGAACTTTCTCTGTTCACCTGTGAGAGAGGGGAGCTTTGTGCAGCCTATCTGTCCCTGGAGGAGTGGTTTCAGCCCAGAAGTCAGTAGTTTATTGGCTATTTTGGGCTAATTTCTATCTCTTTCACTTCCCTGCTATAAAAACCTCATTTGCACAGTTTTTACGCTTGTATTCCACTCAGCAAGAGCCTTCCAAGTGTTCTGCAGAGTCTACAGCAGCAGAGAGACAAAAGAGTGACTTTGGAGTGATTAAGTATTACTTTTCTGCTTTTCTTGCTCTCTTAACTAATTCTGCCTAAAACGCCAGTTTTTTTTTTTTTTTAGCGAATCTGTGATTTAAAAAGTTTGTTATTGTATACAACTCCGCACAGCTCCTCGTGGTGTCCTGCAGAGTGATACAGGCAACTGGTAGGCTACACACTCAACTGCGCTAGCCGAATTAAAGCATTTACTGTGTTTCTGTACCTAATTTCTGCTACTTAAAAAAAAAAAATATATCCTTGTTTCCTGCCTTTACTGAACTAGAATAGTCGAGTCTTCAGGTATTGCTGATCTCTGGGCTGTGTCATAGTTCCTGTGTTACCCATATCTTTATTTGGATAGGATGAAGCTTCTTTGTTCATTAGTGAGAGTGGGGAGCTTTGAGCAGCCTATCTGTCCCTTGAGGACTGGTTCCAGCCCAGTGACTTGTAGCTTATTGGCCGTTTTGGACCATTTCCTATCTCTTTCTAACCCCCTGCTTTAAAGCCAGCTTTAGCATGCTTTTGTGCTTGTAATTTAAAGTTTGTCCTGTTTGTTGCATTTACCTGTTGAGGCTACACACTCAAGTGCACTAGCCTATGTTACATATTTATTGCATTTTCCTGCTGTTTGTTGCAAAAAAAAAAAAAAAAAAACAAAAAAGTTATCCTTGTTTCCCGCCTTTCCTGACCTAGAGTAGTCCAAATACAGGCTTTGCTGTATTCTGGACTTTTCAAAAGTTCCTGTGTTGCCCATTTCCTTTCTTGGATAAAGGGAGGCTTCTTTGTTCACTAGTGGCAGTGGGGAGCTTAGAGCAGTCTATCTATCCCTGGAGGAGTGTTCCCAGCACAAGATTCTGGTAGTCTATTAGCCGTTTTGGGCCAATTTCTAGCTCTTTCAAGTCCTCCTGTATAAAACCCGCTTTAGCTGCTTTGTGATTTTATGCATAGCGCAGCATCAGGCAGCGCCACTTAATTGGGTTTAAACCTTTCTCGGCTCCACAAAGTCTGCTCTTCACTTTTTCCCTTAGAATTGATCTAGTTCTTATAATAAACACCCTATTCCTACTCTAAAGCCTGGCACCTGCTCACTAAAGCAATTATATAAATCAGCACTAAAAAATTAAAAGCACTACACCCTCACAAACTCCCCTTGAGTACCTTGTTCCCCATTGGGCCTTTTTTCAACTATAAAGGAATTCCCAATACTATTCTAGCATGTCCAAAGGTCAGTTGTCAATCTCTTCTCCAGTCCAGCTGGTGAATCTGGGAATCTTGAGGCAATGTTACAACTGCCTCATGTACACAGACAACCCTCTCCTCCTCCCAACAAATTCCAACACATGTGAGAGATGCAACCATATAGCCAAACTGGAGGCTAAGCTCTCTCAACTCAGTAGTGGAGTAACTAGTCAGGAGGAGAAGGAAACCACACTCACTAAAATTCCAGTCTCACATAGACCTACCATGACAGCAAACCAAACACATAAACACACAAAAACATACTCGGAGGCTCTAAATAAAAATCTGCCTAAGCAGCAGAGACCTCCAAAGCAGACACCTAAGCAACTGCTACCCCAAAACAAAACACGTGCAACACATAGCTCACAAAGCCAGTGTGCCGAACAGTCACAGCCCTCAAGGCTAAACAACACACCTGATACACTTGTAATAGGTGACTCTATCATCAGGCACACTGACGTCCCGCTCACCAGGCTGAACAAAGAGAAGGTCACGGTGAGCTGCCTGTCAGGCACTAGGATCTGCCACATAACACAAGCACTCAGGTCACTCCAAGGCAAGTACAAATATGACTCAGTCATTGTCCATGCTGGTGTGAATGACTTGAGACGTACCTCCCTGGACTACATGAAAAGAGACATAGAGGAGCTCTCTGAGCATGTAGCCCAGGCCGGTATGACCCTGACCTTGAGTAACATCTTACCCTCACCAAGAATGATGCCACAACACGAAGACAAGATGATCAATTTCAACAATTGGCTTAAGTATTGGTGTCATTCAAAGGGGATCCAATGCCTTTCAGCCTGGGATGACATGCTCGACAAGCCACGATGCTTCGCTAGGGATGGCTTGCACCTATCACCCCTGGGCTTTTGGATATTTGCAAAGGCTCTTGCCACCCCCATAGTGCCTTTTTTAGGCAAGGCTCAAAAGACAAACCCACCTCCATAGGTATCACAAGAGATAAGAAACTAAGAGTAATGCTACTCAATGCCAGAAGTCTAAACCTCAAGAAGCATGCACTCAAAACTCTCCTTAGCATGGAGAACATCGATACCTGTGCAGTAACAGAAATCTGGTTCAAGGTTCCCGAGAGCACCCCAGCACTATCAGGTTATACCTCATACCATGCTTTTCGGCCCCAAAACTTGAACCGAACCACAAAAGGAGGGGGAGTATCAATATTCGTCAAAGATACCCACACCTCCAGGTTGGTGGCACAGCACAAAGCATCAGAGACTATCCAGATGCAACTAACTGTGGGTAAAACTGCCTTCCAGTTTATAGCCTGCTACAGACCACTCTCCCAAACCCAGGAACCCCACTCGGCCTTCCTGAGAACACTGGAAAATATGAAGGTCTCTCCAAACACCATTATATTGGGCAACTTCAACTACCCAAACATAGACTGGGAGCATTACTCTAGCTCCAACACCCTAGCCTAAAGGTTCCTAAAATTTATAAACTCAAATGCTATGGAACAACTTGTTACCACTCCCACAAGAGGGGAAAACATACTGGACCTGATCATCACCAATATGGGGACTCTATGCTCCAGACCAGAAGTGTATCCCTCACTGGTAAGATCAGACCATAAACTAATCTCACTGGATATTCACATCCCGACCCCACCCCATGCCCAGAAAACCACAGTGAAAAACTTCTCTAAAGCAAATTTCACACTCTTCAAAACTGAGGTGGAATCCTTCAAAGCCCCCGGGCCTGTGAAAAATACGGCCCAGACCACAGAATCCTTTATAAACCCATTCTATGAACACCTTCAGGAATGCATGGATCATGCAATCCCAAAGAAAACCAAGACCCATTCCTCCAAAGGCAGGCGTCCTGTCTGGTGAACCCCAGCCATAAACAAACTATACAATAGAAGGAGGAAGCTACTACATGATAGAGCAAAATCCCAAAAAGGGAAGGCATCTCTGATCAGTATTAGCAAAAAACTACAGGCCAGCTTTGAGAGAAAAATTGCACAGGACACTAAGGATAATCACAAGGCTTTCTTTAGTTATGTTAGGAACCTGGGCGGGAATTCCCAGATATGCTCAGAATTAGTCCAAAATGACAAAAAATACACCGAACCCACAGACATTGCCAACATCCTAGCTGACAGGTTCAGCGCAAACACCCCCCCCCCACCAAAAGGCAAATATCTATCCCAGCAGAGTGCTGCCTCCCTGACATCTCAGATGCCCCTCTCCAAAGCAAAAAACACAGCATCAATGGGACCAGACGGTGTCCCGGGCTGCGTCTTACATGAACTCTAAGAAGAGCTAAACCCAAACATAAAACGACTGTTCAATCTCAGCCTTACTACAGGATATGTACCCAAAAAGTGGCGTACAGCAACAGTGGTCCCTCTCCACAAAGGTGGTGCCTCAACGGATCCTGGAAACTATCGCCCCATAAGCCTGACTAGCTTGGTCTGCAAAGCTATGGAAAGGATCATCATGGACCTCATAAATAAAGATATTGGGGATCTACAGACACTGGATCCTACCCAGTTCGGCTTTGTTAAGGGCAGATCCTGCCTCTTAAACCTGGTCAATTTCTTTGAAACAGTCACCAAGGCCATTGACGAGGAGAAGGTGGTCCACACAGCCTACCTGGACCTCACAAAAGCCTTCGATACAATACCCTACTCGGGCATTATAGATAAGTTCACCAGCTTAAATATAAACCCCTATGTCACTAGATGGGTTGCAAACTGGCTCAAGGACAGAACCCACATGGTTAGAATTGCTGGAGCCATGTCAGACTCCAAACCAGTTACAAGTGGTGTCCCACAAGGTTCAGTCCTGGGACCTCTCTTGTTCAGTATATATTTCTCGGAGGACTGTGGCTGACCAAGTTCGCAGATGATTGCCAACTGGGTGCCATAATCGACTCTCCAGCCGACACAAGCATCCTACAAAAGGGCCTTATAGAAACAGACAACTGTTGCCAAAGCCATGGCCTCAAGCTAAATGCCAAAAAGTGTATAGTCATCCCCTTTGGCAAAAACAAAGTGCCCACAAATTACCACATAGGTGGTAATCCATTAAGTACGGAAGAAGTAATTAGGGACCTGGGGACCCAAGTTGATAGCCATCTCTCATTTGACAACCATGTGGCCAAAGTGGTTAGAAAAACATTTTATATAGCCCACCTAATCATGAAGGGATTCACATCTAGATCAGGGGAGGCCATCATGCCTCTTTACTCATCCCTCATCAGGCCCATAATTGAGTACAATTCCCGTTTTGGGATATACCTTACCAGACACCTGCAGCAACTGGAAAGACCCCAAAAGTACCTCACCAAGAGGATCAAAGGGCTCAAACAAATGCCATACGCTGCCCGGTTAAAGAAACTCCAGCTCTACTCAGTGGCATACCGCCTGATCAGAGGCAATCTGTGCCTGACGTATAAAGCCATGTCCAACCTGGAATTAAGATCAGAGGCGATCTGTCCCTTACGTATAAAGCCATGTCCAACCTGGAATTAATGGAAATCTACATGGCTTTTCTCAGCTCATATCCACTCCTACCAGACTAGGTAAACCCCAAAACAAAGACAGCATCCTGGACTGGATCCTTACTAATAAAGATCCTGACCAGTACTCAGCAGGTACTCACCCAGAGGACATGAGTGATCACTTACTCACCTATGTTATCAAATTCAAGAAAATCACCCCCCTTCTTACAACCATAAAAAAAATCAGGAACAATAATAAATTCAACGCTTCCATTTTTCAAACTGAACTTAAAGCCCACAACTGGACAATACTCAAGTCTCTTCCTCTTGAAGAGGCAGTTATCTACTTCAACACCACCTTCCTCAAGATTCTAGATTCCCATGCTCCAATACGGTCCATTAGAACTAAAACCAAAACCGCACCATGGCTCTCTAAGGAAACAAAATCCAAAATCCTATCTAGAAACAAGATGTGGGTCACATGGCGTACCTCTAAAGACCCACACTCCCACCAAACCTTCCGCAACTTAGAAATGAAACTAAAAGAATGATCTTAAATGATAAAAAACTTCTTCCTCCACCTCCAACACAAACACCTTAATAATCCACAAAAATTCTGGGCAGGCTTAAACAAGCTCCTGCACCCAGGCCAGGCAACCACCCCCACTCCAACAACTTGCAAACAACAGTACCCTGTAAACATTGCTAACACATTCAATAGTTTCTTCACAGAAACTATACAATCCCTGGCCACACAATTCAAACAAACAACCAGCCCACTCCACTACCCATGCCAGCAGAATACTACAACTACATCAGATCATCTATTTACCTTCGATCCAGTACCCATATCCTTTATAACATCTCTTCTTAAAAACTAAAACCCACTAAGCTAGCAGCTGACCTTCTCCCAGCTGAGTTTCTGCAAAAAGCAGCTGAGGCCATTTCCTATCCGTCTCCATAATCATAAACCGTACCTTGTCAGAAGCCTTCATCCCTCCATATGGAAAATGTCCCACATTATTCCTCTCCATAAAGGTGGTAGCTCACTAGAGCTAACCAACTACAGACCTATAGCTATACTCTCACCCCTGGCCAAAATTATAGAAAAGTGTGTCCACAAACAACTGATGGAACACCTCACCAAAAATAAAATTCTAGCTAACTCCCAACATGGCTTCAGGCCAAATCACAGTACCACGTCAGCCCTACTATCCTTTTCTAATACCATCAATAACTTCAGAAACAATAATAAACTATCATCTGCTCTTTTCTTAGACCTCCCCAAGGCCTTTGATATGGTGAACCACATTCAACTCCTCCATACATTAAAAAAACTATCACTCAGCAATTCCACGCTGAAATGGTTCCAATCCTACCTGTCCAATAGGCAACAGGCTGTTCTATGGCAGGACAAATTATCTACATGCCTACCTGTTACACTTGGAGTTCCCCAAGGATCTATTCTTGGCCCTCTTCTCTTCACCATCTTTGTTAATGACCTGCCCACAATCACCCCCCATGCCACATGCATTCAATATGCAGATGATTCGACTATCATCAGCACTGCCTCCAACCTGGCAGACCTCACTGCTTCAACCCAAGACACCTTCAACCTAATAGAAAAATGGTTCTCAAGTCGACAACTAGTTCTCAACCCCAACAAAACAAAAAGTACAGTTTTGTACCTACCATAAATGTAGATGTTCGAGGATCCACATTGCTGCAGTCCTAACACTTGGGGTAGTCCGCTGTCCCAGTCGGCCCGAATACCAAAGTATATGGCTGACGTCGGTCAAGGCGCATTAGTCTGACATCAGGACGTCAGGGTACAAATGCGCATGACCGACGTCATATCCTCAGTCTTTTCTTGCCCCAGATGTCAGAAGACCCTAAAAAGATAAGGCCAAAACCAAAAAACACCAAACACTCCTGCACCAAATATATATACAATATATACAAAATTACAAGAGTATAACCTCACCCACACAACCACCCCTAAACACAGAGGGGAAGGAGGGAGGGTAACTTGGACTGCAGCAATGTGGATCCTCGAACATCTACATTTATGGTAGGTACAAAACTGTACTATGTTCTTCATTCCACATTGCTGCAGTCCTAACACTTGGGTAGAATCCCAAAGCAGAGGTAAGGGAGGCTGGCAAATCATAAAGAAGCAGGAGCTGTCAACATGCCTTGCAAAATAGCTGTGGCAAAACCAGCCCTAGATTTAGAGTAGAGAGGAAGGTGGTAATGCTTAGAGAAAGTATGCACTGAACTCCAAGTAGCTGCCTCCAAAATATCCTTAGTTGCCACCCCCCTTAGAAATGCTGTTGAAGTGGCAGTAGCCCTAGTGGAATGAGGCCTAATCCCAGCTGGAATCTCCTTGCCATGATGGGAATAACAAAATGCAATGCAAAACCCAATCCACTTAGAAATAGTTTGTTTTGACACAGGCTTGCCCTGAGAACTCAAAGCAAAAGAAACAAACAACTGCTGAGACTGCCTAAAATCCTTAGTCCTGCTTAAATAATAATGCAACTGCCTGTGTATATCTAAAGTGTGCAAAATCTTTTCCCCCTTATTTTGGGGATCTGCATAGAAAGTAGGCAAATTAATAGTTTGGTTTAAAGCCACGCTAGAAACCACCTTAGGCATAAAGGAAGGATTAGTACGTAATGATACCCTATCCTTATGGAAAATCAAAAAAGGCTCAACCGCCATAAGGGCCTGCAATTCAGAAACCCTTCTTGCAGAAGTAATGGCCAACAAAAAAGCAGTCTTCCATGACAAGTATTTCAATTCAGCAGTAGCCGCAGGCTCAAAAGGTTGTAGAGTAAGTTTCTCCAACACAAAATTGAGATCCCAAGCAGGAGTAGGAGCTCTACGTGGGGGGTCTTATATTCTTTGCCCCTCTAAGAAATTGCTTGAACAAAGGATGCGAAAACAATGGTGGGTCACAATCATAGTGAGCTGAAATTGCTGCAGCATGAATCCTAATGGAAGAGAAAGACAAACCTTTGTCCAATAACTCAGTAAGATATTGAAGAGCCACACTCAAATTAGGCTCAGAAATCTCCAAATTCTTTGCTGCACTCCAAAATAAAAATCTCTTCCATTTTTCTGCGTACACTTTCCTTGTACTAGGTCTTCTGGCTTCCATAATCACATTTAAAACTTGTTGAGGAAGTTGAGACCTGCTGTGTTTCAAAACAGAATATGCCAGGCTGTTAGATGAAGAGAGTGAAGCTTGACATTGAGTAGATGACCGTCCCTCTGAGACAACAGGTGCGGAATCAAAGGTAAAGGCCATGGAGGCTTCCTTACCAGACTTCTCAGTAATGGGTACCAGTGTTGCCGAGGCCAATCTGGAGCTATTAAAATCATCCTTGGCTTGTCTTGTCTGACCTTTAGGAGCACCTTTGGGAGAAGAGGCAGAGGTGGAAAGGCATACACATGAAGATTTTTCCAACTGAAAGAAAGAGCATCCACTTTCCAAGCTGTGAGATGAAACCTTTTTGTGCAAAACTTTGGCAGCTGGTGGTTTAGTGGAGAAGCGAACAGATCTATGTCTGGAGTTCCCCATGACACTGTCAATTTCCGAAATACATGAAGATCCAGTTTCCACTCGTGGGGATCCATGAGTTGTCTGCTTAACACATCTGCTAAGGAGTTCTGTGCTCCCGGCAGAAACCTTGCCTGAAGAGTTAGTTGCAAGCTGAGCGCAGTCTCCCATAAAATCATTGCTTGCCTGCATAACAGGTAAGAATGTGTTCCCCCTTGTTTGTTGATGTACCACATGACAGTTGTGTTGTCTGTTAGAATCAACACCTGCCCTGGAAGAAGTAACTCCTTGAAAGCCATTAATGCAAACTGGACTGCTAACATCTCCTTCATGTTGATATGTAGATGCTGCAGTCTGGCAGGCCACTTGTCTTGTATCCACTTTCCATTCAGATGTGCTCCCCAAGCTATGTCTGAGGCATCTGTCGTTAGAATCTGACTCGCCTCTGGCCGGGTCACAGAGAGTCCCTTGTTTAGGTGACATTCCTGAGCCCACCACAAAAATTCCTTTTGAATGCAAGGTATTATTTGAATGACAGTGTCCAAATCCTGGCAGTGCTGTGTCCATACATTTTTGAGATACCATTGCAGCTTCCTCATATGCAGTTTGGCATTGGGAAGCACCAGAATACAAGATGCCATGAACCCTAAGGCTTGAAGGACTGTCCTTGCAGTCAGCCCGGACTGAAGAGATAGTTGATGGAAGTAAATGGAAAGATTCTTTTGTTTGTCCGGGGTTAAAAGGCCATCTGGGCTGCTGTATTCAGTCTCACACCCAGAAAGCACATGTCTTGAGAGGGTACTAGACTGGACTTTATTTCGTTCACAGAATACCCTAGGCATCTTAGCACTGCTATCACATATTCCAAATGCTGTAAAAGGTCTTCCTTTTCTTGAGCCAGAATCAGGCAGTCGTCCAAGTAAGGATAGATTTGTATTCCTTTTAGCCTGAAGTAAGCTATCACTGGAGCCATAACCTTTGTGAATACTCTGGGCGCAGTAGATAAGCCAAAGGGCAATGCAGAGAACTGATAATGGGAATTCCCAGCTCGAAAGCGCAGATACTTCCTGCAACTTAGTCTGATAGGCACATGAAGGAAAGCCTCCTTGAGATCTAAAGTTACCATCCAGTGATCTTTGCCCAGCAGAGGTAAAAGCTGTTGTAACGTCAACATTTTGAACTTGGGAATGTCCAGATAAGTGTTGAGGATAGATAAATCCAAAATTGGTCTCCACGTGTTCCCCTTCTTTGGTACTAGGAACAGGCGAGAATAAAATCCTAGGCCCCTTTCTGGCACAGGAACCGGCTGAATGGCCCCTATTTGGAGTAACAGAGAAATTTGCTTGTGAGCCTCTTTTCTTTGTAGAGGAGGAATGTCTGGCATGCCTTTGAAAGGAGGCAAGGTATGGAAATAAAACCTGTAACCGTGGTGAATGATATCCAATACCCATCTGTCTTGGGTAATTAAATTCCAATTTTCTTTGAAAAGAGCCAGCCTTCCTCCCAAAGGTGCTGCCAGACGAAAGTACTGGCAGCTGAAAAGGCAGGTCATTGGGTCTGTTTACGAAAGGACTGACCCCTGCCCTCACCAGAAGACTGAGCAGGTGAACTCCTGTTCTAGGCCTAAAAGAACCTTGAGCTCTGCCCCTACCACGTCTAGACCTACCCCTAGACTGGGAATCATAAGCAGGATATGTCCATCCCTTAGTAGGCCAATTTCTACTAAACTTCGGAGGCTGAACCTGCAAAAAATCTTTAACAGTCTGCATAGACTTAGCCTTGTCCTCCATTTTCTTTAAAACTGCTTCCACAGGCGAACCAAACAACACATCAGACTGTAACGGAGCATCCAAAATCCTTGTCTTAACATGCTCAGCTAAATTCTGATCCCTCAGCCAGGTGTGCCTACGAAGAACAGAACCAGTGGCAGCCACCCTCGAAGAGGCCTGCACAGCATCAAAACCACATTGCAAGGAATGCTTACCCACCTGTTCAGACACATGAACTAAATCCTGCAACTCTTTACACTCAATACCTTCCGCCAGAGCATCCACCTTAGACTTCAATAGTGAAAGGAGATAATTTTGATATTTTAACATGTGAAACTGGCAATTCAACGCCCTCATAGCTAAAGTGGAAGAAGTATACACTTTCTTTCCCCATCTATCCAAAGCCCTTGCCTCTTTATCAGGAGGAACAGGATTTTTAACAACAGAAGCCTTAACACCTTTAGGCCCCTGAGAAACAGTTTCCGGGTCTGCCCTAGGACTCTTAAAAAGATACTTATGAGCTTCAGGCACCCTATAGTACCTATCTGGTTTAACTGGGGCAGGAGGCAAAGAATCAGGGTTCAGGGAAGCCTCTGCAAAAACATCTTCCACCACATCCAGAACAGGAGGTATAGCTAAAGGCCTATGCTGGGGTAAAAACAAAAATTCCCTAAGTCTCTTCCTGGAATCAGAGAAATCTTGACCTTCCCATTTAAAATGCTCCCTCATGGAATGAAGAGTCTCTGAAAAGAAAAATCCTCAGGAGGAGAAGACGAAGGAGTAGAATCATCCACAACAGAATAAGAATAAGGAGGATACTCCTGCAAGTCTTCAGCCGAAGACTCTGAAGCCTCGAACACTGCTCAAAACTCACAAGCTCAGGTTCCACCCTAGGCCTCTTATCAGGAGGGGGCATAGAACCTCTAATCATAGTAATCAAATCTTCTGCCATTTTAAGCATATGTTTCTTAGGCAAAGATCCTGAAGAACTAGGAGAGACCCCCACTGAAGCTAAACCTGGCCTGCCTCTCAAAGAAGCCTTGGAAACAGAAGGGAGGGCCTAACCACCTTAGGAAGAGAGGGAGAACAGCCACCTGAGAAGCCCCTTCAGCCTGGCCTACCTCCTGAGAGGACACATCCTGTAACAGTAAAGTCTCTCCCTGAGACTCCAAAGAAACTTCTGGCAGAACCTCCGGCTCCACTGAGCCTTCTAAAGAACCGACATCCGGGACTGACGGTTCTTCCAACCTAGGCTTTGCTGCTTTGTCCTTGCGCTTTTTGGACGAAGCGGGCGTCGGAGCATCCGACGGCATTTTATAATTACAACGCTTCCCAAAAACTAACCTGGCACAGTCTAACCTTCTCTTTATAGTGCGTTTGTTAATCTAGCACAAGAGCGACATCCAACAACGTCGTGCTCAGGCCCTAAACAAGGTATACACAAGGTATGGTAATCCCTATGAGGTATCTGTTTCCCACAAGAAATACAGTTATTCACTTTTTCTGACATCCGGTTAAATACTGAGGCAAGAAAAAACCAAAATATTCCCCAGCGGGGTACTTAGCCAACTTTGATTCGGTCTGAAACTCCGACTTCAGAAAATTTCAGAACGCCAACCTGCACTCGCAAAACTGCTTCTGCATCGGACCATGCGGCAAAAAAGACTGAGGATATGACGTCGGTCATGCGCATTTGTACCCTGACGTCCTGACGTCAGACTAATGCGCCTTGACCGACGTCAGCCATATACTTTGGTATTCGGGCCGACTGGGACAGCGGACTACCCCAAGTGTTAGGACTGCAGCAATGTGGAATGAAGAACATCTACTTACTTTCTCACCCACTAACAAGACTCTTCCCCCCACCTTCTCTATTACATCCTCCAATGGAATCACTATATCACCAGAAGCTCACACAAAGCTATTAGGTGTTACCATTGATAACTCCCTTAAATTTGACACCCATTTCAATCTTACCATCAAAACCGTCAATAAAAAGCTTGGCTCACTCTATAAAGTAAAACACTTTCTCACTCCTCACGCTAAAATTACAATTGCCAGCACACACCTACTATCAACTCTTTTCTATGCCTCCCCCCTCTTTACAAACCTAAACAAGACAACCCTTAACAAACTTGCTTCTTGTTACAATCACATAGCTAGATTTGCCACAAATTCCACCTTTAGAACGCACCACTGCACTAACTTGAAGCAACTAGGGTGGTTAGAGTTTTCCAACCAACTCCATTTCAACCAACTCAAAACGGCTCACCAGATACTGTATCACCCAGAGAAAACACCAGCTCTGAAAAACATCATTCACCCCTATATTAACCTGCAATCTTTGCGCTCCTCCAATAAGATCTTAGCTCAAACTACCAAAGCCAATAATTCTGCTGGGGATTCTCTATTCTCAAACTTTGTAGGTAAAATGTGGAACTCCCTACCGACCATGCTCACCTCAGAACCCTCACTCCTACAATTCAAAAAAAAGCTTAAACCCCATCTCAATACTGTCTGGCAATGTCCCTGTTCCAAACCTGATTAACCACTATCATTTACCCTTCTCTTACCTCACTATCCTTAACGCTTTTTAACAAGGCGCCCGCCTTTGTAACTGACCTATGTTTTTTTTTATATGCTGCTGTTGTTTTTTTTTTCCCAAGATGTGATGTATCTTTATATTGTATTTAGAACTCAACTATCTTCCTTTTTTTGCATTAACAATGTTCATATGTCTGTTATGTACTTGGAGCTTTTCTCCCCGGGCCTCCGCTGAAAATGGACATGTATCCAGTCGGACTCTCCCGGTTAACAAATGTAAAATAAATAAAATAAATAATAATAAATAATGGACATGCTACACCTCAGAATATCGAAATCCCGCTCGAGAGACTTGAACCTCAGCACTGAAATAAATAGGACATGCTGGAGGGACAGATTCATAACCCAGAGGCTCCCTTCACTCCCAGTCCAGGTTAGGCAGAGTCCCTCATTGACTCTCTTCAAGAGGAAACTTGATGAGTGGATGGGAGATAGTAGGTTTACCCCGGGTATCACTTCTGTGTCACTGTTAGACAGAGGCACAGTATACTAACCTTGAAAAAGGGCATAGAAAAATTCATTTAAAATGGGTGGCAAAAGCCAAACACACTCTGGCTAGGCTTATAAATGCCCTAGGGCAGATAGCCTAGTATGAACCTATGAACCTATGAACCTATGAACCAAAGTAATGCTAGATAACATTTTACTTACAGCTCATTCTCCCTATTAATGCTAGATAACATTTTACTTACAGCTCTTTCCCCCAATTAAAGCTAGATAACATTTTACTTACAGCTCATTCCCCCTATTAATGCTAGATAACATTTTACTTACAGCTTATTCTCCATATTAATGGTAGATAACATTTTACTGACAGCTCATTCTCCATAGTAATGGCAGATTCCATTTTGCTTACAGCTCATTCTTCCTATTAATGTTAGAATACGTTTTACTTACAGCCCATTCTGCCTATTAATGGTAGATTACATTTTACGCTCATCTCATTCTCCCTATTAATGCTAGATTGGTTCCCCTTCACAATCTCAAATTACTGAATGCTCGAAATTCAGTAACTCAAGACCGCAAAGTCGAAAACCCATAAGCACGAATCTGCCTAAGTGCAAATTCAAATATCTCGAATTTGCGCTTATGCATGTCAGCTACGGGACGGGAAGTTACTGAGACAGGATGTTTTACAGAAGTGAAGGTAAGTGAGTGTATGTGTGTGTTTTGTAAGTTGTGTGTGTGGGTTAGGGTAGGGAGGTGGGAGTATGAGTGTGAGTGTTGGCTGTGTCTGTATTTGTGTGTGTGTGCGAGGCAGTGTAAAATGTCTGTGTGGTGTTTTTTATTTTGTGTATTAGTGCGATCTCAGAGTTAGAATATATATGTAGGGGGTGTGGGGGGCTTGCCCCCCACATGGGGGCTGCAGGGGGGCTTGCCCCCTTGCGTGCATGTAGTGTAGGGATTGTAGTTTATGTGATGTGGGTTGTACGGTGTGTGTGTCGTGTGGTGTATGTGTTCTGCATATTTGGTTTTTTTTGTTTTCGTGCTTGTGGGTTTCGGGATTTTTGTTGGTTCAACTTTACAGTCTTGAGTTACTGAATTTCAAGCATTCAGTAATTTGAGATTGTGAAGGAGAACTGATAGATTACATTTTACTTACATCTCATTCTCCATAGTAATGCTAGATAACATTTTACTTACAGCTCTTTCTCCAAAGTAATGCTAGATAACATTTTACTTACATCTCATTCTCCCTATTAATGCTAGATGACATTTTACTTACAGCTCATTCCTCCAACAAATGCTAGATAACATTTTACGTACAGCTCATTCCCCCTACTAATGCTAGATTACATTATAAGTACAGCTCATTCCCCTACTAATGCTAGATTACATTATAAGTACAGCTCATTCCCCCTACTAATGCTAGATTACATTATAAGTACAGCTCATTCCCCTACTAATGCTAGATTACATTATAAGTACAGCTCATTCCCCTACTAATGCTAGATTACATTATAAGTACAGCTCATTCCCCCTACTAATGCTAGATTACATTATAAGTACAGCTCATTCCCCCTACTAATGCTAGATTACATTATAAGTACAGCTCATTCCCCCTACTAATGCTAGATTACATTATAAGTACAGCTCATTCCCCTACTAATGCTAGATTACATTATAAGTACAGCTCATTCCCCTACTAATGCTAGATTACATTATAAGTACAGCTCATTCCCCTACTAATGCTAGATTACATTATAAGTACAGCTCATTCCCCTACTAATGCTAGATTACATTATAAGTACAGCTCATTCCCCTACTAATGCTAGATTACATTATAAGTACAGCTCATTCCCCTACTAATGCTAGATTACATTATAAGTACAGCTCATTCCCCTACTAATGCTAGATTACATTATAAGTACAGCTCATTCCCCTACTAATGCTAGATTACATTATAAGTACAGCTCATTCCCCTACTAATGCTAGATTACATTATAAGTACAGCTCATTCCCCTACTAATGCTAGATTACATTATAAGTACAGCTCATTCCCCCTACTAATGCTAGATTACATTATAAGTACAGCTCATTCCCCCTACTAATGCTAGATTACATTATAAGTACAGCTCATTGTCCCTACTAATGCTAGATTACATTATAAGTACAGCTCATTCCCCTACTAATGCTAGATTACATTATAAGTACAGCTCATTCCCCCTACTAATGCTAGATTACATTATAAGTACAGCTCATTCCCCTACTAATGCTAGATTACATTATAAGTACAGCTCATTCCCCCTACTAATGCTAGATTACATTATAAGTACAGCTCATTCCCCTACTAATGCTAGATTACATTATAAGTACAGCTCATTCCCCCTACTAATGCTAGATTACATTATAAGTACAGCTCATTCCCCTACTAATGCTAGATTACATTATAAGTACAGCTCATTCCCCTACTAATGCTAGATTACATTATAAGTACAGCTCATTCCCCCTACTAATGCTAGATTACATTATAAGTACAGCTCATTCCCCCTACTAATGCTAGATTACATTATAAGTACAGCTCATTCCCCCTACTAATGCTAGATTACATTATAAGTACAGCTCATTCCCCCTACTAATGCTAGATTACATTATAAGTACAGCTCATTCCCCCTACTAATGCTAGATTACATTATAAGTACAGCTCATTCCCCTACTAATGCTAGATTACATTATAAGTACAGCTCATTGTCCCTACTAATGCTAGATTACATTATAAGTACAGCTCATTCCCCTACTAATGCTAGATTACATTATAAGTACAGCTCATTCCCCTACTAATGCTAGATTACATTATAAGTACAGCTCATTCCCCCTACTAATGCTAGATTACATTATAAGTACAGCTCATTCCCCTACTAATGCTAGATTACATTATAAGTACAGCTCATTCCCCCTACTAATGCTAGATTACATTATAAGTACAGCTCATTCCCCTACTAATGCTAGATTACATTATAAGTACAGCTCATTCCCCTACTAATGCTAGATTACATTATAAGTACAGCTCATTCCCCTACTAATGCTAGATTACATTATAAGTACAGCTCATTCCCCTACTAATGCTAGATTACATTATAAGTACAGCTCATTCCCCTACTAATGCTAGATTACATTATAAGTACAGCTCATTCCCCTACTAATGCTAGATTACATTATAAGTACAGCTCATTCCCCCTACTAATGCTAGATTACATTATAAGTACAGCTCATTCCCCTACTAATGCTAGATTACATTATAAGTACAGCTCATTCCCCTACTAATGCTAGATTACATTATAAGTACAGCTCATTCCCCCTACTAATGCTAGATTACATTATAAGTACAGCTCATTCCCCTACTAATGCTAGATTACATTATAAGTACAGCTCATTCCCCTACTAATGCTAGATTACATTATAAGTACAGCTCATTCCCCTACTAATGCTAGATTACATTATAAGTACAGCTCATTCCCCTACTAATGCTAGATTACATTATAAGTACAGCTCATTCCCCTACTAATGCTAGATTACATTATAAGTACAGCTCATTCCCCTACTAATGCTAGATTACATTATAAGTACAGCTCATTCCCCTACTAATGCTAGATTACATTATAAGTACAGCTCATTCCCCTACTAATGCTAGATTACATTATAAGTACAGCTCATTCCCCTACTAATGCTAGATTACATTATAAGTACAGCTCATTCCCCCTACTAATGCTAGATTACATTATAAGTACAGCTCATTCCCCTACTAATGCTAGATTACATTATAAGTACAGCTCATTCCCCTACTAATGCTAGATTACATTATAAGTACAGCTCATTCCCCTACTAATGCTAGATTACATTATAAGTACAGCTCATTCCCCTACTAATGCTAGATTACATTATAAGTACAGCTCATTCCCCCTACTAATGCTAGATTACATTATAAGTACAGCTCATTCCCCTACTAATGCTAGATTACATTATAAGTACAGCTCATTCCCCTACTAATGCTAGATTACATTATAAGTACAGCTCATTCCCCCTACTAATGCTAGATTACATTATAAGTACAGCTCATTCCCCCTACTAATGCTAGATTACATTATAAGTACAGCTCATTCCCCTACTAATGCTAGATTACATTATAAGTACAGCTCATTCCCCCTACTAATGCTAGATTACATTATAAGTACAGCTCATTCCCCTACTAATGCTAGATTACATTATAAGTACAGCTCATTCCCCTACTAATGCTAGATTACATTATAAGTACAGCTCATTCCCCTACTAATGCTAGATTACATTATAAGTACAGCTCATTCCCCTACTAATGCTAGATTACATTATAAGTACAGCTCATTCCCCTACTAATGCTAGATTACATTATAAGTACAGCTCATTCCCCCTACTAATGCTAGATTACATTATAAGTACAGCTCATTCCCCTACTAATGCTAGATTACATTATAAGTACAGCTCATTCCCCTACTAATGCTAGATTACATTATAAGTACAGCTCATTCCCCCTACTAATGCTAGATTACATTATAAGTACAGCTCATTCCCCTACTAATGCTAGATTACATTATAAGTACAGCTCATTCCCCTA
The DNA here is from genome assembly GCF_019279795.1 of Protopterus annectens. Classification (NCBI taxonomy): domain Eukaryota; kingdom Metazoa; phylum Chordata; order Ceratodontiformes; family Protopteridae; genus Protopterus; species Protopterus annectens. Next base: position 1,112,673,991 of record NC_056730.1, read on the forward strand.
CTAATGCTAGATTACATTATAAGTACAGCTCATTCCCCCTACTAATGCTAGATTACATTATAAGTACAGCTCATTCCCCTACTAATGCTAGATTACATTATAAGTACAGCTCATTCCCCTACTAATGCTAGATTACATTATAAGTACAGCTCATTCCCCCTACTAATGCTAGATTACATTATAAGTACAGCTCATTCCCCTACTAATGCTAGATTACATTATAAGTACAGCTCATTCCCCTACTAATGCTAGATTACATTATAAGTACAGCTCATTCCCCTACTAATGCTAGATTACATTATAAGTACAGCTCATTCCCCTACTAATGCTAGATTACATTATAAGTACAGCTCATTCCCCCTACTAATGCTAGATTACATTATAAGTACAGCTCATTCCCCCTACTAATGCTAGATTACATTATAAGTACAGCTCATTCCCCTACTAATGCTAGATTACATTATAAGTACAGCTCATTCCCCTACTAATGCTAGATTACATTATAAGTACAGCTCATTCCCCCTACTAATGCTAGATTACATTATAAGTACAGCTCATTCCCCCTACTAATGCTAGATTACATTATAAGTACAGCTCATTCCCCTACTAATGCTAGATTACATTATAAGTACAGCTCATTCCCCCTACTAATGCTAGATTACATTATAAGTACAGCTCATTCCCCTACTAATGCTAGATTACATTATAAGTACAGCTCATTCCCCTACTAATGCTAGATTACATTATAAGTACAGCTCATTCCCCTACTAATGCTAGATTACATTATAAGTACAGCTCATTCCCCTACTAATGCTAGATTACATTATAAGTACAGCTCATTCCCCTACTAATGCTAGATTACATTATAAGTACAGCTCATTCCCCTACTAATGCTAGATTACATTATAAGTACAGCTCATTGTCCCTACTAATGCTAGATTACATTATAAGTACAGCTCATTCCCCCTACTAATGCTAGATTACATTATAAGTACAGCTCATTCCCCTACTAATGCTAGATTACATTATAAGTACAGCTCATTCCCCTACTAATGCTAGATTACATTATAAGTACAGCTCATTCCCCTACTAATGCTAGATTACATTATAAGTACAGCTCATTCCCCCTACTAATGCTAGATTACATTATAAGTACAGCTCATTCCCCTACTAATGCTAGATTACATTATAAGTACAGCTCATTCCCCCTACTAATGCTAGATTACATTATAAGTACAGCTCATTCCCCTACTAATGCTAGATTACATTATAAGTACAGCTCATTCCCCTACTAATGCTAGATTACATTATAAGTACAGCTCATTCCCCCTACTAATGCTAGATTACATTATAAGTACAGCTCATTCCCCTACTAATGCTAGATTACATTATAAGTACAGCTCATTCCCCTACTAATGCTAGATTACATTATAAGTACAGCTCATTCCCCCTACTAATGCTAGATTACATTATAAGTACAGCTCATTCCCCCTACTAATGCTAGATTACATTATAAGTACAGCTCATTCCCCTACTAATGCTAGATTACATTATAAGTACAGCTCATTCCCCCTACTAATGCTAGATTACATTATAAGTACAGCTCATTCCCCTACTAATGCTAGATTACATTATAAGTACAGCTCATTCCCCTACTAATGCTAGATTACATTATAAGTACAGCTCATTCCCCCTACTAATGCTAGATTACATTATAAGTACAGCTCATTCCCCTACTAATGCTAGATTACATTATAAGTACAGCTCATTCCCCTACTAATGCTAGATTACATTATAAGTACAGCTCATTCCCCTACTAATGCTAGATTACATTATAAGTACAGCTCATTCCCTACTAATGCTAGATTACATTATAAGTACAGCTCATTCCCCCTACTAATGCTAGATTACATTATAAGTACAGCTCATTCCCCTACTAATGCTAGATTACATTATAAGTACAGCTCATTCCCCTACTAATGCTAGATTACATTATAAGTACAGCTCATTCCCCTACTAATGCTAGATTACATTATAAGTACAGCTCATTCCCCTACTAATGCTAGATTACATTATAAGTACAGCTCATTCCCCCTACTAATGCTAGATTACATTATAAGTACAGCTCATTCCCCCTACTAATGCTAGATTACATTATAAGTACAGCTCATTCCCCTACTAATGCTAGATTACATTATAAGTACAGCTCATTCCCCTACTAATGCTAGATTACATTATAAGTACAGCTCATTCCCCCTACTAATGCTAGATTACATTATAAGTACAGCTCATTCCCCTACTAATGCTAGATTACATTATAAGTACAGCTCATTCCCCTACTAATGCTAGATTACATTATAAGTACAGCTCATTCCCCCTACTAATGCTAGATTACATTATAAGTACAGCTCATTCCCCTACTAATGCTAGATTACATTATAAGTACAGCTCATTCCCCCTACTAATGCTAGATTACATTATAAGTACAGCTCATTCCCCCTACTAATGCTAGATTACATTATAAGTACAGCTCATTCCCCTACTAATGCTAGATTACATTATAAGTACAGCTCATTCCCCTACTAATGCTAGATTACATTATAAGTACAGCTCATTCCCCCTACTAATGCTAGATTACATTATAAGTACAGCTCATTCCCCTACTAATGCTAGATTACATTATAAGTACAGCTCATTCCCCTACTAATGCTAGATTACATTATAAGTACAGCTCATTCCCCTACTAATGCTAGATTACATTATAAGTACAGCTCATTCCCCTACTAATGCTAGATTACATTATAAGTACAGCTCATTCCCCTACTAATGCTAGATTACATTATAAGTACAGCTCATTCCCCTACTAATGCTAGATTACATTATAAGTACAGCTCATTCCCCCTACTAATGCTAGATTACATTATAAGTACAGCTCATTCCCCTACTAATGCTAGATTACATTATAAGTACAGCTCATTCCCCTACTAATGCTAGATTACATTATAAGTACAGCTCATTCCCCCTACTAATGCTAGATTACATTATAAGTACAGCTCATTCCCCCTACTAATGCTAGATTACATTATAAGTACAGCTCATTCCCCTACTAATGCTAGATTACATTATAAGTACAGCTCATTCCCCTACTAATGCTAGATTACATTATAAGTACAGCTCATTCCCCTACTAATGCTAGATTACATTATAAGTACAGCTCATTCCCCTACTAATGCTAGATTACATTATAAGTACAGCTCATTGTCCCTACTAATGCTAGATTACATTATAAGTACAGCTCATTCCCCCTACTAATGCTAGATTACATTATAAGTACAGCTCATTCCCCTACTAATGCTAGATTACATTATAAGTACAGCTCATTCCCCTACTAATGCTAGATTACATTATAAGTACAGCTCATTCCCCCTACTAATGCTAGATTACATTATAAGTACAGCTCATTCCCCTACTAATGCTAGATTACATTATAAGTACAGCTCATTCCCCCTACTAATGCTAGATTACATTATAAGTACAGCTCATTCCCCTACTAATGCTAGATTACATTATAAGTACAGCTCATTCCCCTACTAATGCTAGATTACATTATAAGTACAGCTCATTCCCCTACTAATGCTAGATTACATTATAAGTACAGCTCATTCCCCTACTAATGCTAGATTACATTATAAGTACAGCTCATTCCCCCTACTAATGCTAGATTACATTATAAGTACAGCTCATTCCCCCTACTAATGCTAGATTACATTATAAGTACAGCTCATTCCCCTACTAATGCTAGATTACATTATAAGTACAGCTCATTCCCCTACTAATGCTAGATTACATTATAAGTACAGCTCATTCCCCTACTAATGCTAGATTACATTATAAGTACAGCTCATTCCCCTACTAATGCTAGATTACATTATAAGTACAGCTCATTCCCCTACTAATGCTAGATTACATTATAAGTACAGCTCATTCCCCTACTAATGCTAGATTACATTATAAGTACAGCTCATTCCCCCTACTAATGCTAGATTACATTATAAGTACAGCTCATTCCCCTACTAATGCTAGATTACATTATAAGTACAGCTCATTCCCCTACTAATGCTAGATTACATTATAAGTACAGCTCATTCCCCTACTAATGCTAGATTACATTATAAGTACAGCTCATTCCCCCTACTAATGCTAGATTACATTATAAGTACAGCTCATTCCCCTACTAATGCTAGATTACATTATAAGTACAGCTCATTCCCCTACTAATGCTAGATTACATTATAAGTACAGCTCATTCCCCTACTAATGCTAGATTACATTATAAGTACAGCTCATTCCCCCTACTAATGCTAGATTACATTATAAGTACAGCTCATTCCCCTACTAATGCTAGATTACATTATAAGTACAGCTCATTCCCCTACTAATGCTAGATTACATTATAAGTACAGCTCATTCCCCTACTAATGCTAGATTACATTATAAGTACAGCTCATTCCCCTACTAATGCTAGATTACATTATAAGTACAGCTCATTCCCCCTACTAATGCTAGATTACATTATAAGTACAGCTCATTCCCCCTACTAATGCTAGATTACATTATAAGTACAGCTCATTCCCCCTACTAATGCTAGATTACATTATAAGTACAGCTCATTCCCCTACTAATGCTAGATTACATTATAAGTACAGCTCATTCCCCCTACTAATGCTAGATTACATTATAAGTACAGCTCATTCCCCCTACTAATGCTAGATTACATTATAAGTACAGCTCATTCCCCTACTAATGCTAGATTACATTATAAGTACAGCTCATTCCCCTACTAATGCTAGATTACATTATAAGTACAGCTCATTCCCCTACTAATGCTAGATTACATTATAAGTACAGCTCATTCCCCTACTAATGCTAGATTACATTATAAGTACAGCTCATTCCCCTACTAATGCTAGATTACATTATAAGTACAGCTCATTCCCCCTACTAATGCTAGATTACATTATAAGTACAGCTCATTCCCCTACTAATGCTAGATTACATTATAAGTACAGCTCATTCCCCTACTAATGCTAGATTACATTATAAGTACAGCTCATTCCCCCTACTAATGCTAGATTACATTATAAGTACAGCTCATTCCCCTACTAATGCTAGATTACATTATAAGTACAGCTCATTCCCCTACTAATGCTAGATTACATTATAAGTACAGCTCATTCCCCTACTAATGCTAGATTACATTATAAGTACAGCTCATTCCCCTACTAATGCTAGATTACATTATAAGTACAGCTCATTCCCCTACTAATGCTAGATTACATTATAAGTACAGCTCATTCCCCCTACTAATGCTAGATTACATTATAAGTACAGCTCATTCCCCTACTAATGCTAGATTACATTATAAGTACAGCTCATTCCCCTACTAATGCTAGATTACATTATAAGTACAGCTCATTCCCCTACTAATGCTAGATTACATTATAAGTACAGCTCATTCCCCTACTAATGCTAGATTACATTATAAGTACAGCTCATTCCCCTACTAATGCTAGATTACATTATAAGTACAGCTCATTCCCCCTACTAATGCTAGATTACATTATAAGTACAGCTCATTCCCCCTACTAATGCTAGATTACATTATAAGTACAGCTCATTCCCCTACTAATGCTAGATTACATTATAAGTACAGCTCATTCCCCTACTAATGCTAGATTACATTATAAGTACAGCTCATTCCCCCTACTAATGCTAGATTACATTATAAGTACAGCTCATTCCCCCTACTAATGCTAGATTACATTATAAGTACAGCTCATTCCCCTACTAATGCTAGATTACATTATAAGTACAGCTCATTCCCCTACTAATGCTAGATTACATTATAAGTACAGCTCATTCCCCCTACTAATGCTAGATTACATTATAAGTACAGCTCATTCCCCTACTAATGCTAGATTACATTATAAGTACAGCTCATTCCCCTACTAATGCTAGATTACATTATAAGTACAGCTCATTCCCCTACTAATGCTAGATTACATTATAAGTACAGCTCATTCCCCCTACTAATGCTAGATTACATTATAAGTACAGCTCATTCCCCCTACTAATGCTAGATTACATTATAAGTACAGCTCATTCCCCTACTAATGCTAGATTACATTATAAGTACAGCTCATTCCCCTACTAATGCTAGATTACATTATAAGTACAGCTCATTCCCCCTACTAATGCTAGATTACATTATAAGTACAGCTCATTCCCCCTACTAATGCTAGATTACATTATAAGTACAGCTCATTCCCCTACTAATGCTAGATTACATTATAAGTACAGCTCATTCCCCCTACTAATGCTAGATTACATTATAAGTACAGCTCATTCCCCTACTAATGCTAGATTACATTATAAGTACAGCTCATTCCCCCTACTAATGCTAGATTACATTATAAGTACAGCTCATTCCCCTACTAATGCTAGATTACATTATAAGTACAGCTCATTCCCCTACTAATGCTAGATTACATTATAAGTACAGCTCATTCCCCTACTAATGCTAGATTACATTATAAGTACAGCTCATTCCCCTACTAATGCTAGATTACATTATAAGTACAGCTCATTCCCCCTACTAATGCTAGATTACATTATAAGTACAGCTCATTCCCCTACTAATGCTAGATTACATTATAAGTACAGCTCATTCCCCCTACTAATGCTAGATTACATTATAAGTACAGCTCATTCCCCCTACTAATGCTAGATTACATTATAAGTACAGCTCATTCCCCTACTAATGCTAGATTACATTATAAGTACAGCTCATTCCCCTACTAATGCTAGATTACATTATAAGTACAGCTCATTCCCCTACTAATGCTAGATTACATTATAAGTACAGCTCATTCCCCTACTAATGCTAGATTACATTATAAGTACAGCTCATTCCCCCTACTAATGCTAGATTACATTATAAGTACAGCTCATTCCCCCTACTAATGCTAGATTACATTATAAGTACAGCTCATTCCCCCTACTAATGCTAGATTACATTATAAGTACAGCTCATTCCCCTACTAATGCTAGATTACATTATAAGTACAGCTCATTCCCCCTACTAATGCTAGATTACATTATAAGTACAGCTCATTCCCCCTACTAATGCTAGATTACATTATAAGTACAGCTCATTCCCCTACTAATGCTAGATTACATTATAAGTACAGCTCATTCCCCTACTAATGCTAGATTACATTATAAGTACAGCTCATTCCCCTACTAATGCTAGATTACATTATAAGTACAGCTCATTCCCCTACTAATGCTAGATTACATTATAAGTACAGCTCATTCCCCCTACTAATGCTAGATTACATTATAAGTACAGCTCATTCCCCTACTAATGCTAGATTACATTATAAGTACAGCTCATTCCCCCTACTAATGCTAGATTACATTATAAGTACAGCTCATTCCCCTACTAATGCTAGATTACATTATAAGTACAGCTCATTCCCCCTACTAATGCTAGATTACATTATAAGTACAGCTCATTCCCCCTACTAATGCTAGATTACATTATAAGTACAGCTCATTCCCCTACTAATGCTAGATTACATTATAAGTACAGCTCATTCCCCTACTAATGCTAGATTACATTATAAGTACAGCTCATTCCCCCTACTAATGCTAGATTACATTATAAGTACAGCTCATTCCCCTACTAATGCTAGATTACATTATAAGTACAGCTCATTCCCCCTACTAATGCTAGATTACATTATAAGTACAGCTCATTCCCCTACTAATGCTAGATTACATTATAAGTACAGCTCATTCCCCCTACTAATGCTAGATTACATTATAAGTACAGCTCATTCCCCTACTAATGCTAGATTACATTATAAGTACAGCTCATTCCCCTACTAATGCTAGATTACATTATAAGTACAGCTCATTCCCCTACTAATGCTAGATTACATTATAAGTACAGCTCATTCCCCCTACTAATGCTAGATTACATTATAAGTACAGCTCATTCCCCCTACTAATGCTAGATTACATTATAAGTACAGCTCATTCCCCTACTAATGCTAGATTACATTATAAGTACAGCTCATTCCCCTACTAATGCTAGATTACATTATAAGTACAGCTCATTCCCCTACTAATGCTAGATTACATTATAAGTACAGCTCATTCCCCTACTAATGCTAGATTACATTATAAGTACAGCTCATTCCCCCTACTAATGCTAGATTACATTATAAGTACAGCTCATTCCCCCTACTAATGCTAGATTACATTATAAGTACAGCTCATTCCCCCTACTAATGCTAGATTACATTATAAGTACAGCTCATTCCCCTACTAATGCTAGATTACATTATAAGTACAGCTCATTCCCCTACTAATGCTAGATTACATTATAAGTACAGCTCATTCCCCTACTAATGCTAGATTACATTATAAGTACAGCTCATTGTCCCTACTAATGCTAGATTACATTATAAGTACAGCTCATTCCCCCTACTAATGCTAGATTACATTATAAGTACAGCTCATTCCCCTACTAATGCTAGATTACATTATAAGTACAGCTCATTCCCCTACTAATGCTAGATTACATTATAAGTACAGCTCATTCCCCTACTAATGCTAGATTACATTATAAGTACAGCTCATTCCCCCTACTAATGCTAGATTACATTATAAGTACAGCTCATTCCCCTACTAATGCTAGATTACATTATAAGTACAGCTCATTCCCCTACTAATGCTAGATTACATTATAAGTACAGCTCATTCCCCTACTAATGCTAGATTACATTATAAGTACAGCTCATTCCCCTACTAATGCTAGATTACATTATAAGTACAGCTCATTCCCCTACTAATGCTAGATTACATTATAAGTACAGCTCATTCCCCTACTAATGCTAGATTACATTATAAGTACAGCTCATTCCCCTACTAATGCTAGATTACATTATAAGTACAGCTCATTCCCCTACTAATGCTAGATTACATTATAAGTACAGCTCATTCCCCTACTAATGCTAGATTACATTATAAGTACAGCTCATTCCCCCTACTAATGCTAGATTACATTATAAGTACAGCTCATTCCCCCTACTAATGCTAGATTACATTATAAGTACAGCTCATTCCCCTACTAATGCTAGATTACATTATAAGTACAGCTCATTCCCCTACTAATGCTAGATTACATTATAAGTACAGCTCATTCCCCTACTAATGCTAGATTACATTATAAGTACAGCTCATTCCCCCTACTAATGCTAGATTACATTATAAGTACAGCTCATTCCCCTACTAATGCTAGATTACATTATAAGTACAGCTCATTCCCCCTACTAATGCTAGATTACATTATAAGTACAGCTCATTCCCCTACTAATGCTAGATTACATTATAAGTACAGCTCATTCCCCTACTAATGCTAGATTACATTATAAGTACAGCTCATTCCCCTACTAATGCTAGATTACATTATAAGTACAGCTCATTCCCCTACTAATGCTAGATTACATTATAAGTACAGCTCATTCCCCTACTAATGCTAGATTACATTATAAGTACAGCTCATTCCCCTACTAATGCTAGATTACATTATAAGTACAGCTCATTCCCCCTACTAATGCTAGATTACATTATAAGTACAGCTCATTCCCCTACTAATGCTAGATTACATTATAAGTACAGCTCATTCCCCCTACTAATGCTAGATTACATTATAAGTACAGCTCATTCCCCTACTAATGCTAGATTACATTATAAGTACAGCTCATTGTCCCTACTAATGCTAGATTACATTATAAGTACAGCTCATTCCCCTACTAATGCTAGATTACATTATAAGTACAGCTCATTGTCCCTACTAATGCTAGATTACATTATAAGTACAGCTCATTCCCCTACTAATGCTAGATTACATTATAAGTACAGCTCATTCCCCCTACTAATGCTAGATTACATTATAAGTACAGCTCATTCCCCTACTAATGCTAGATTACATTATAAGTACAGCTCATTCCCCTACTAATGCTAGATTACATTATAAGTACAGCTCATTCCCCTACTAATGCTAGATTACATTATAAGTACAGCTCATTCCCCTACTAATGCTAGATTACATTATAAGTACAGCTCATTCCCCTACTAATGCTAGATTACATTATAAGTACAGCTCATTCCCCTACTAATGCTAGATTACATTATAAGTACAGCTCATTCCCCTACTAATGCTAGATTACATTATAAGTACAGCTCATTCCCCTACTAATGCTAGATTACATTATAAGTACAGCTCATTCCCCTACTAATGCTAGATTACATTATAAGTACAGCTCATTCCCCCTACTAATGCTAGATTACATTATAAGTACAGCTCATTCCCCCTACTAATGCTAGATTACATTATAAGTACAGCTCATTCCCCTACTACTAATGCTAGATTACATTATAAGTACAGCTCATTCCCCCTACTAATGCTAGATTACATTATAAGTACAGCTCATTCCCCTACTAATGCTAGATTACATTATAAGTACAGCTCATTCCCCCTACTAATGCTAGATTACATTATAAGTACAGCTCATTCCCCCTACTAATGCTAGATTACATTATAAGTACAGCTCATTCCCCTACTAATGCTAGATTACATTATAAGTACAGCTCATTCCCCTACTAATGCTAGATTACATTATAAGTACAGCTCATTCCCCTACTAATGCTAGATTACATTATAAGTACAGCTCATTCCCCTACTAATGCTAGATTACATTATAAGTACAGCTCATTCCCCTACTAATGCTAGATTACATTATAAGTACAGCTCATTCCCCTACTAATGCTAGATTACATTATAAGTACAGCTCATTCCCCTACTAATGCTAGATTACATTATAAGTACAGCTCATTCCCCTACTAATGCTAGATTACATTATAAGTACAGCTCATTCCCCTACTAATGCTAGATTACATTATAAGTACAGCTCATTCCCCCTACTAATGCTAGATTACATTATAAGTACAGCTCATTCCCCTACTAATGCTAGATTACATTATAAGTACAGCTCATTCCCCTACTAATGCTAGATTACATTATAAGTACAGCTCATTCCCCCTACTAATGCTAGATTACATTATAAGTACAGCTCATTCCCCTACTAATGCTAGATTACATTATAAGTACAGCTCATTCCCCCTACTAATGCTAGATTACATTATAAGTACAGCTCATTCCCCTACTAATGCTAGATTACATTATAAGTACAGCTCATTCCCCCTACTAATGCTAGATTACATTATAAGTACAGCTCATTCCCCTACTAATGCTAGATTACATTATAAGTACAGCTCATTCCCCTACTAATGCTAGATTACATTATAAGTACAGCTCATTCCCCTACTAATGCTAGATTACATTATAAGTACAGCTCATTCCCCTACTAATGCTAGATTACATTATAAGTACAGCTCATTCCCCTACTAATGCTAGATTACATTATAAGTACAGCTCATTCCCCCTACTAATGCTAGATTACATTATAAGTACAGCTCATTCCCTACTAATGCTAGATTACATTATAAGTACAGCTCATTCCCCTACAAATGCTAGATTACATTATAAGTACAGCTCATTCCCCTACTAATGCTAGATTACATTATAAGTACAGCTCATTCCCCCTACTAATGCTAGAAGACAGATTAGGTAAGTACAGAGGAAAGAAACTGATGGTAACAAGTGTTAAATTACAAGTTAGAAGGTAAACAGGTAGATAGGTAGTAAAGCTATGGGGAAGGGGAAAAGATAGATAGAAATTGTGGATAGAATATGGTTACGTAGGGTAAAAGTATTTTAACATAGTTAAATGTTATGAAAGTCAAGTTGAAAAGGAGAGTGAGGAAGCAGGATAGAGATGAAATGCTATGGTAGTAGGATAAAGATGGTCTAGGTATGGCTGGAAAGAAAATAGAGAGAGGATGGCTATACGGTGAAGTAGGCAATAAGATAGGAGAAAAGAGTGAAGGTCCAGTGAAGGGGCTGAGGATGTTAGTCTAGGTAAGAAAGGGAGTGGAAAGAATTGCAAGTAGCAGACTGTATATAGTAATGAACAGTACTATGCTCAGTCAGGATTGGAGCAGGGGCATAGCCAGTGAATTAGTAGGTGGTTTTTTATCTGTTTTTTGAAAAGGTGACATGATGTTAGGGAGGTCAGTTCAATGGGAAGTTTATTCCAGTAAGAACCGATACTGTTTGCAAATAGGAATCACCTGATTTGTTATGAGATTTCAAGGTAGTAACTAGTAGCTTGTTGGCTGATCTGAGTGTCTTGAGATTTTTATAAGGTGTGATGAGTTTATTTAGTATGGGTATATTGGAGGGGTAATGAAGAATTTTGAAAGTGATGATTAGTTGTTGTAGGAGTATAAGGTTGGAGTTCAAGCCAGTTGAGTTTCTTTAAGTTAAGACAGTGGTGAGTTTGGAAAGGTGAGCCAGTGGCAAATCTGGCTATACTGTGGTAGGCAGTATTCAGTTTCTGAAGATTGCCTTTAGATAAGTTGACAAAGGAGGGGGAGGCATAAGTTAGTGTAGAGATAAGGTGAGTTTGGGCAAGGGCTACTCGGGAGGTTGAAGTGAGATAGGGCTTTAGCCTGTATAGGGCACCAATCTTTTTATTGACAGTTTTGATAGTTAAATCAATGTGACAGTCAAAATTTATCTGGTTATCTATGGTGACGCCTAGGAGTTTAGTGCAGTTGTCAGGTTTGATGATAGTGCCATTACAGGATGTTATAGAAAAAGAGATAGGGGTGGATTTAGAGGTAGGGGTAAAGAGTAGTAGTTTGGTTTTTTTGGGATTAAGGAGGAGACAGATGTGTTGAAACCAATTTTCTGCTGCAGTAAAGACTACTTGGGTAGTGGAGGGGAGTTCTGCTGGGGTAGAGGCAGAGCAGATGAGAGTAGAATCATCTGCATATTGTATGCATGTGGATGTTGGTAGGGAATTGGGCAAATTATTGATGAAAATGGAGAAAAGTAGGGGGCCTAGGATAGATCCTTGTGGGACACCAATAGTAACAGGGAGTTGAGTGGATAGATGGTTGTCCCACAGGACAGCTTGTTTTCTATTAGTCAAATACGAGTTGAACCACTGTAATGCTTGAGAATCCAGTGATAGAGATTTTAAGGTATCAAGGAGAAGTTGATGGTTGACCATATCAAATGCTTTTGAGAGGTCCAGAAATAGTGCATTCCCCCTACTAATGCTAGATTACATTATAAGTACAGCTCATTCCCCCTACTAATGCTAGATTACATTATAAGTACAGCTCATTCCCCTACTAATGCTAGATTACATTATAAGTACAGCTCATTCCCCCTACTAATGCTAGATTACATTATAAGTACAGCTCATTCCCCTACTAATGCTAGATTACATTATAAGTACAGCTCATTCCCCCTACTAATGCTAGATTACATTATAAGTACAGCTCATTCCCCTACTAATGCTAGATTACATTATAAGTACAGCTCATTCCCCTACTAATGCTAGATTACATTATAAGTACAGCTCATTCCCCCTACTAATGCTAGATTACATTATAAGTACAGCTCATTCCCCCTACTAATGCTAGATTACATTATAAGTACAGCTCATTCCCCCTACTAATGCTAGATTACATTATAAGTACAGCTCATTCCCCCTACTAATGCTAGATTACATTATAAGTACAGCTCATTCCCCTACTAATGCTAGATTACATTATAAGTACAGCTCATTCCCCCTACTAATGCTAGATTACATTATAAGTACAGCTCATTCCCCCTACTAATGCTAGATTACATTATAAGTACAGCTCATTCCCCTACTAATGCTAGATTACATTATAAGTACAGCTCATTCCCCTACTAATGCTAGATTACATTATAAGTACAGCTCATTCCCCTACTAATGCTAGATTACATTATAAGTACAGCTCATTCCCCTACTAATGCTAGATTACATTATAAGTACAGCTCATTCCCCTACTAATGCTAGATTACATTATAAGTACAGCTCATTCCCCCTACTAATGCTAGATTACATTATAAGTACAGCTCATTCCCCTACTAATGCTAGATTACATTATAAGTACAGCTCATTCCCCCTACTAATGCTAGATTACATTATAAGTACAGCTCATTGTCCCTACTAATGCTAGATTACATTATAAGTACAGCTCATTCCCCCTACTAATGCTAGATTACATTATAAGTACAGCTCATTCCCCTACTAATGCTAGATTACATTATAAGTACAGCTCATTCCCCCTACTAATGCTAGATTACATTATAAGTACAGCTCATTCCCCCTACTAATGCTAGATTACATTATAAGTACAGCTCATTCCCCTACTAATGCTAGATTACATTATAAGTACAGCTCATTCCCCTACTAATGCTAGATTACATTATAAGTACAGCTCATTCCCCCTACTAATGCTAGATTACATTATAAGTACAGCTCATTCCCCCTACTAATGCTAGATTACATTATAAGTACAGCTCATTCCCCCTACTAATGCTAGATTACATTATAAGTACAGCTCATTCCCCCTACTAATGCTAGATTACATTATAAGTACAGCTCATTCCCCTACTAATGCTAGATTACATTATAAGTACAGCTCATTGTCCCTACTAATGCTAGATTACATTATAAGTACAGCTCATTCCCCTACTAATGCTAGATTACATTATAAGTACAGCTCATTCCCCTACTAATGCTAGATTACATTATAAGTACAGCTCATTCCCCCTACTAATGCTAGATTACATTATAAGTACAGCTCATTCCCCCTACTAATGCTAGATTACATTATAAGTACAGCTCATTCCCCTACTAATGCTAGATTACATTATAAGTACAGCTCATTCCCCCTACTAATGCTAGATTACATTATAAGTACAGCTCATTCCCCCTACTAATGCTAGATTACATTATAAGTACAGCTCATTCCCCCTACTAATGCTAGATTACATTATAAGTACAGCTCATTCCCCTACTAATGCTAGATTACATTATAAGTACAGCTCATTCCCCTACTAATGCTAGATTACATTATAAGTACAGCTCATTCCCCCTACTAATGCTAGATTACATTATAAGTACAGCTCATTCCCCCTACTAATGCTAGATTACATTATAAGTACAGCTCATTCCCCCTACTAATGCTAGATTACATTATAAGTACAGCTCATTCCCCTACTAATGCTAGATTACATTATAA